>NC_089841.1:36568514-36713514 GCF_035609145.1 Eleutherodactylus coqui
ACCCATAAATCAGGTATTCTTAGACATCAGAGAATTCACACTGAAGAGAAGCCATTTTCATGCCCAGAATGTGGCAAATGTTTTATGCATAAATCAGATCTTGTTAAACATCAGAAAATTCACACAAGGCAGAAGTCCTTTTCATGTTCTGAATGTGGGAAATGTTATAGTGAGAAATCAACTCTTGTTCAACATCTGAGAGTTCACACAGGGGAGAAGCCCTTTTCATGTTCAGAATGTGGCAAATGTTTTACTCGGAAGTCACATCTCGTCGAACATAAAAAAATTCACACAGGGGAGAAGCCATATTCATGTCCAGAATGTGGGAAACATTTTAGTGTTAAGTCAACCCTTGTTGAACATCAAAGAAGTCACACAGGAGAGAAGCCATTTTCATGTCCTGATTGTGGGAAATCTTTTACTCGGAAATCAAATCTTGTGGACCATCAAAGAACTCACATAAAAGAGAAGCCGTATTCATGTTCAGAATGTGGGAAATGTTATAGCTTTAAATCGACTCTTGCTGAACATCAGAGAATTCACAGAGGGGAGAATCCATTTTCATGTCCTGAATGTGGGAAATGTTTTAGTCAGAAATTAAGTATTATAGAACATTTAAGAACTCACACAGGTGAGAAGCCATCAACTCTTGTTGAATATCAATGAACACATAAACCGAGGGCAATCCATTTATATGAACAGATTATGTTCTTAAATATCAGAAGGGTCACACAATGGAGAGACCACTTTCATATTTTATGAATTTCATGAATTTCTGCAACAAATCTGCTGTGTGTGAAATCTTCAAAGTCGGAGGAGAAACCTTTTTCTGTCTAGAATGTGAAAAACATTACGAACAAATCGTACATAGGGAAACGTTAGGAAGTCACTATTTTTTCCATCCTTTTCTTTTTCTTAAACGTCTTTTATTGACAAATTTTAAAAGAAAAAAAATACACAAGTTACCAACAAAAAAGTCACCTGTCGTATAAGTGAGGAGTGAACACTGATGATTAACCCCTTAATGATGCTGCCCTCTTTTTTTTTTTTTTTGCCCCCACTTTCAAATAATCCTAAGGCCTCATTTCCACTAGCAAAATTAAATTGCAGATTCCGCGGGTGACATTTTGCCCACAGGAATATCATTGGTCATCTGCAGTCAATTAAATTGAATCTTGCACCCGCGAATGGCATTTTAATCGATTTGCGTTTTTCACGCGTGGGAAAAAAAAACTGCAGCATGCTCAATTTTAGTGCGGATTTTGCGCGGATCAGCCACATTGCTATCTATAGGTGGGGATATCCGCATGCAAGAAAAAAATACCATTTAAAGCAAATCCGCGCGGAATCTTCTGCGGGGATTGTATTTTTCTTGTGGACATGAGACCTAACTCCTTTGGTTTTTTCCATCAACATAGCTGTCTGAGGGATGTTGTTTGCAGGACGAGTTGTATTTTTCAATGGTGCTATATAATGTACTGAACAACGTAAAAAAATTCTAAGCGGAGTAAAATAAAAAAACAAGACGTGATTCCTCCAGCTTTTGGGGAAGGAGGGTCTTATTTTTACACTCTGTGGCAAAAATGACGCAATAACCTTATTCTATGGTACGATTACGACTTTACTACATTTATAGAGTTGTTTTTTTGCTGTACTACTTTTAAAAAATAAATTTCTTAGGGGAAAAAATGTATATTTTCTGCCTCCATCTTCTGACCGCTCTAGCTTTTATATTTTTCATCGACATAGTTGTGCAGTGGCTCATTTTTGTTGGACGTCTTGTAGTTATAGATACCATTTTGGAGTTTATATGACCTTTTAATCACTTTTTATTACATTTTTCCTTGGAGATGGGGTAACCAAAAAAGAGCGCAATGCTGGTGATGTTTTTCTTTTGTTTTTGTTTTTTTCTTCCCCCCAGACAACACTCGCCGTGCGGAATAAGTGATGTGATAGACCGGACTTTTATGGACGCATCAATACCAAATATGTTTTTGAGGGATTTTTATTTGATTTTTTTTTTATTAGAAATATGGGGAAAAGATTTGTTTAAAACTTCTATTACCTCTTATTTTTCTAACAGAGACTCATGTGGCACAGAGTGTTAGGACTTTACCTTTTACCCCAAAACTTTTTAACTTATTTTTGCCTTTTATTTTAGTTGAACTTGCAAGCATTTGATCAAGACTGAGATAGGAATACCCAGCTGTGTGCCATGGTCAAAGGTAGCCTGGATTATGGGAGCAGTCAGGTTATCGGACTCCCTTAGAAGTGGATAAGGGTTATGAAAACAGTGTAGCACCGCCATCTATGATGTTTGTATAACTCCCGGTATGTTGTCATCAGGTGTGCCCTTTCCCTAAGGGTCAAAGACCAACTCTTCGACTTGTCTGTTTTCTTAGCCTGCTGTCCCAATTTTTTTTTTTTAGCAACCCTTTGGCCACATTCAGTGATGAGGACTTTTGCAATCTCCTGGGACCGTGGAGGGGAGCCCAGGAAATCAAAACCAGGATCTTCCCCTCGCAGTCAACGACTCTCACACAGTCCCTATAGAACGTGGACTCCGATGCTTAGTGACATCACTTTTGATATATTGATGCATGCTCCATTGTAAAGCTGGTTTGGTGCTTTCCTCATGGGAAGCATAGTAAATCTAATGCTGCTGTGACTATCTGTTCCCAGTAACTACTCGCCTCCAAGTAATTTCATCAGCCAGCTCTTTGGTTTCCATACCAACTTGGTACTTCATTTTTAATTTTTTTTAACCACCCCAACTCCTCTAGATAAGGGAAAGATTCACATTTATTGTCAATCCCAATGTTTTGGGTTATTTTTTTTCTTGTTAATTTAACTTCTTCCCCTCGGTTTATTTATATTTGTTCATTTCTACAGTTTTTTTCACAATAGGACTGTAACTTTTTACAATATTTTTAGTGTAGTTGAATGGACAAAATGCCCTGCTGCCATAGTTTTCAGGTTTTTACAGTTTTTATTTTGTGGGTTAGTGCGACTATGGTGACACCAGATGTATAGAATTTGTTAACCCTCACTAATTTCAAAAAAATAAAAAATGTTTAGCAATAAAAATAGCAAATCTGATATTGTTTTTTTTTTTACGGCAGTCACTGTGCAGGATAAATAGCATATTTTAATACAATCGTCAAAAATATCAAGCAGAAGTTGCCTGAATGGAATGAAACTTTCTCTGTGTGACTGTAATGTTGTTATAAGTAAGTGATTACAGTATCAGACTAAAAGGATCAATTATTGTTGAAAACTGACCCCTTGAAGGGAAGTTCTAGTACCCTGTTGTACCGTCTCTAGCTTAGATACAAGATGTGCTATGGGCGGGCATGGAGGCTCTAGTACCCCGTTGTATCACCTCTAGCTTGGATACAAGACATGATACAGGCAGGCATGGAGGCTCTAGTACCCTGTGGTACCACCACTAGCTTGGATACAAGATATAATATGGGAAGATATGGAGGCTCTAGCACCCTGTTGGGCCACTTCTAATTTGAATGTAAGGTGTGATATTGGCAGGCATGGAGGCTTTAGTACCCTGCTGTACTGCCTCTAGCTTGGATACAAGATGTAATATGGGCAGACATGGAGGCTCTAGCACCCTGTTGGCCACCTCTAACTTGGATGTAAGATGTAATATTGGCAGGCATGGAGGCTCTAGTACCCTGCTTGTTGAAAACTGACCCCTTGAAGGGAGGCTCTAATACACTGTTGTACCACCTCTAGCTTAGATACAAGATGTGCTATGGGCGGGCATGGAGGCTCTAGTACCCTGCTGTGCCGTCCTCTAGCTTGGATACAAGACGTGATACAGGCAGGCATGGAGGCTCTAGTACCCTGTTGTACCTCCTCTAGCTTGGATACAAGATGTAATATGGGAAGACATGAAGGCTCTAGCACCCTGTTGGGCCACTTCTAACTTGGATATAAGATGTGATATTGGCAGGCATGGAGGCTCTAGTACCCTGTTGTACCACCTCTAGCTTGGATACAAGATGTGATATGGGCAGCATGGAGGCTCTAGTACCCTGCTATACTGCCTCTAGCTTGGATACAAGATGTAATATGGGCAGACATGGAGGCTCTAGCACCCTGTTGGGCCGCCTCTAACTTGGTTGTAAGATGTGATATGGGCAGGCATTGTGTATTTTCAAGTTTTGCCAAACTTGGGTTAAGATACAACTTTAAAGAAGACTGACACATTGCTAGCTTATATCAATTTATTAAAAATAAGTAATTCTAAGGCTTCTTTCACACGGCGACAGCGATATCACCTCTAGAAAATCTCTGCAAGATCGCAACCTTGTTCCCGCGATTTTGCAGCATCAGCGATGCTTTTTCTTGTGAAGTCACACATCGCTGCTGCCTGTGATTTTCTCTGACGATAAAATCGCGAGAAAGTTAATGGGAGTTTCTAATATTAAAAATGTATTGAATCGCACAAAAATCGCTAGTTCGTTCTATGCGATATACAAGGAGGCTCCATAGGGAAACATGGGCTACATAAAAATCGCACATTGCGGCACGATAGAGCACGCCACGATTTTTTTTCTCTTGCAACATAGCATCAATAAAAACATGGTTAATGTTAAGGAACTCCCTGAAAAGCCCGGGCTTCACATACATGTGTTTTGTAGCCCTGTCGCATCGCTGGAAAATCACGTGATTTTGTAACCCGTGTGAAAGCAGCTTCCGTCTGATAATCTCTAGGTAATATTGCATATACTCTTAGCCTTTTGTATTCATATTACAGCCAAGGGTAAATCCTTCCATCACCCAGGAGTCGTGAATAGAGATGAGCGAACATACTCGTTTCGAGTAATTACTCGATCGAGCACCGTGATTTTCGAGTACTTCCGTACTCGGGTGAAAAGATTTGGGGGGGGTGGGGGGAGGTGTGGCGGAGCGGGGTGTAGCAGCGGGGAACAGGGGGGAGCCCTCTCTCTCTCCCTCTCCCCGCTGCAACCCCCCACTTACCCACGGTGCCCCCCGAATCTTTTTTTGCCCGAGTACGGAAGTACTCAAAAATCGCGGTACTCGAGCGAAAAAGGGGCGTGGCCGAGTAGGCTCGCTCATCTCTAGTCGTGAATCATCATCTGTTTGATTAACATCAGCTGGAAGAGCAGCGTGGATAGACAGTCCCCTGGGGCAACCCCACGCTGCATACGTGTCCCACATGCAGGTTTAGAGCTGCTCTGCCCACCCTGGTTCTACAGAAAAGTGTTGCGGAGCTGCAGGAGAGACGTGCGGCGGAGCTCACAGCGCCTATGAGGTGATCATGTATTGTTTTGTTTTTTTAATGCAGCAAGGAGTTATTTTAGGGGAAACAGTAGGATTTCCTATCATAAAAGTTGCATCGCACGAAAACCAGGTGTTCATCCAACGCAACACAAAGGAAGGCTCTGTAGGGAAACATGGTGTCAGGACTGGGGTCCGGGATACTGGAAGTCTCTGAAAACCCGCAAACCCTGTCCCTACCTACTTGCCCCCTGGGCTAAGTCCCAGGGCGACAACTGGATGACGGTCCCTGCACTCACTAGGGAAGAGGGACACGGGAACTGACAGACAGACACTGGCACAAACAACACAAAGGCAAGTCAGACTATCTGGGTCGGCAAGAGGAGGGTATGCGGTACAAAAGGGTCAGGCAAAGGCAAGTAGGGTCAGAAGGCAGAGAGTCAAAATACAAGAAAGACGCGGGTGCAGCTGGAAGACCAAACTAACACTGGCAGTAATATGAGCACACAGCAACGTTTAAATGCTGTCAGAGCTCCCGGCCCAGTAGCTGATTGGGGCAAGGAGTCTGACAGAACACAGAATACACACACCCGCGCTGGGGAACCCACCCCCAGCCCTGCAGGACAGGCAGAGATAGACGCATGCCTGGTTGCCATGGTGCAGACAACGCGACGCAGGGCGGCATATGCCGCGTCCCTAACAACTCAGCAGCGAGGAGGAGTGCAGCAGCCAAGGGTTCCCCTGAGCCGCACGGCAGCCGCCTGGGTGACAGGACCAGCGATGCAGGCACGGATGACCCGCGAGACAACGGTCCTGACACATGGGCTACAAAGCATAGCAAATCGCTGCAATATTCAGCATACCGCAATTTTTTTTCTTGCAATGTAGCAGCCCACAAATTATTGCTAATGTGAAGGAACCCATTGGAGAGCACGGGCTTCACATACCCTGTTTCCCTGAAAATAAGACAGTGTCTTCTATTAATTTTTGCCCCCAAAAATGTACTAGGTCTTATTTTCAGGGGATGTCTTATTTTTCAATGAAGACGAATTCACATTTATTGTTGAACAAAAAAATGCACATTTCTTATATCCTGTACAGTAGTTGTCATCACAAACCAGCAGAATCAGCCAAACTGTGAGTCCTATCAAGAATGTCTTGTTCCTACCACTATTTCCATGTACAACAATCTATTACATTTACCGATCCCAATATTTATGAACACAAAGCAAGATTTATTCACTGACAGTCATCATCACTGAGAGGTCATCTTCTTCTGGAACATCAGAACAATCCAAACCCGGAATTTCCTGGTGAATTTCTTGTGACTCCATTTCTTTCCGAATCATTGGCCCAAACCTCTCATGTTTAGCAACAGCCCTGTCCTTACATGAGGACTTCTTGTCAAGGTAGCCGGCTCGTAGTGCAATGCAACGGTCAGTGATTCCCTCCCATGAATTCTTCACCCACGTAACGACCTCTTGTAGTTTAGGCTTCACAAAGTTTCCACGCTGATTTCTCTCCATTCTAGTTTCAATATAGTCATTAATTTCCATGTGCAAATTGTCCTTGAATGGCTTGTTTATAGCAACTAGAGATGAGCGAGCGTACTCGGTAAGAACAAATACCGTATATACCGGCGTATAAGATGACTTTTGAACCCCGAAAAATCTGCTCTGCAGTCGGGGGTCGTCTTATGCGCCGGTAATACAAAAAAAAAAAAAGTGTAAAAAAAAAAAATTCATTACTCACCTGCCCCGGCGTTCTGTCGCGCTCCGGCAGGATGTCGCTCGCTCCGGCAGGCTGTCGCTCGCTCCTCGTCCCCGGCGCAGCATAGCTTTCTGAATGCGGGGCTTGAAATCCCCGCTTCCAGAAAGCTAATACACACGCCGGCAGCCATGACAGCATTGAATGGCTGTGATTGGCTGAAGGCGCACGTGTTAGCAATCACACCCATTCAATGATGTCATTGAATAGTGTGATTGGCTGAAGCCACGTGTGCTTTAGCCAATCACAGCCATTCAATGATGTGAGTAATGAATTTTTTTTTTTTCTCCACTGTATACCGGCGTATAAGGTGACAGTTGGGGGGTCGTCTTATACGCCCCGTCGCCTTATACGCCGGTATATACGGTACTCGAGCGAGTATCATCCTTACCGAGTACCTGCCTGCTTGCTTGCAAAGATTCAGGTGGTGGTGGGGGGCGGGAGATCTCTCTCTCTTGCTCTCCCCCTCACTCCCTCCTGCTCACTCCCGCAACACAGTGCTCACCCCCGCCAGCACCCAAATCTTTGCAGGCTAGCTGGCAGGTACTCGGTAAGGATGATACCCGCTCAAGTATCTGTCCTTACCGAGTACGCTCGCTCATCTCTAATAGCAACGTCAAGAATCTGTAGATAGGCCGTCATTCCTGCGGGAATCATTATTTGACCTATTTTTCTTTCGTGAAGAAATGTCTTCATGTCTTTGGCGCGGTGCGTGCTGGCTGCATCCCAGACAAGCAGACTTCTTTGGCTCCCCCGCTTAACAAGCGGCAGCATTAAATCCACCCACTTCCTTATCACGGCTTGTGTGGCCCAGGCTTTTCCAGTCCTTAGAAATTATTAAAGGTGGGACTTAAGCGCCATCTAGACGAACTGCCAAAATACAGGTAACACATGCACTTTCGTAAGCAGTGGAGGGAATGTGCACTGAGGAGGCACCCCGCTGTTTCATCCATAGCAATCATGTTGGAAAGATTGTCTTTAGAGAAGTCAGCGTCATCAATAAAGGACTTGAATGCAAGCGCAGGTTTAATGACTTCAGCATCTTCCAGCCTAAACAGTGTTGTGGATCTTCTTAAAGACAGTTCACTTTGCTGAAGGAAACTATCCACCCAGGGTTGTGATGCTTTGAATCCTTCGGGGACTATTCCGAATTGTGGTGCACTTGCAAGGGCAAATTCTTGAATCTGAGCGCTATTCACACCCAAAGCCTTTGCTCTCCTGTCAACAACCCATGCACAGATGAGGTCTTCCAGCTCGGAAAATAATGGTTGCCGACCTGATCCACACTTGCGCTTTTTAGCATTTCCGTTGTCCACTTGTTGACTGAGGTCTCCATATTCTGCTCCCATTTTCGGACCAATCGGATACTCAACGTCTTCTCTTTGCAGAAAGCAGTAAGATTTTTGCCCCAAGAGTCTTCCACGATTCCTTTCTTGTACTCGACGGAATAGCTCTTTCTTTTTGCGCTCATGTCTAGGGGTAAAAATATACCAGCACTGTTTATTGCTTGTACTTTAGACCCTTCAGCAGAGAAGCAGACACCCCCTAAAGAATCAAAGTGACACACTGGTTGCCCGACTCACACACAGGGCCACAAAAAAATGGCTCCCACACTGTCTGGAGACTGTAATGATCACCCTCTAAGGCTGGGTTCATACAGGGTGGATTTGCTGTGAAAATTCCATCCGGACTTTCGCCGCGACAAATCCGCCTGCGGCCGCTAATCCCTGGATTAGCCAGCCTTGTGGACGAGATATCTCAGAAATCTCGTCCACATGGGACGGCGAATCCGTCTTGGCAAAGCTGGGAGAAGCGGCTGTTGCAGTGCAGATTCGCTGGCCACAGCATGTCTAGTTTTTTAAATTCCACTGTGGTCACGCTCTCCTCTATGGGAGCGGCGGCTGCAACGGAAAAGCGTGCGGCCAGACCGCTTCAAAACCTTCGGCTAAGTGCCGTGGGTTTTGAAGCAGTGCTTTCCTGGCAGTAATCTCGCGGTTTTTCGCTGCGGCGAACCCAGCCTTAAGAATCACACACTGGGTGCCTGACTCACACACATGGTCATAAAAAATAAGGGCTGTAAAGTACCTGGCTCTCACAGACTGTCTGCAGACTTTAATGATCACCCACAGCACTTCCTGGACCACTTGTACAGCAGGGACGGTATTGCAGCTTCCGGCCACCAGGGGGAGCTCATCACAGCAGACGTGTACAGCAGGGACAGAACATACAGTATGGCATTTTCTGGCCAGCAGGGGGAGCTCATGACAGCACACTCGTACAGCACAGCAGGGACAGGATAACGGCAGACTGTGTCCAGATCTACCGTTACATCTGGCGGTAGGAGACAACGGGGATGGCAGCAGGGGACGGGCCTCTTGATGTCTTGCCTGCGACGGCCACGAAAGGGAACATCGGGATTGGCAGCAGATGACTGTCTTCATGTCCTGCATGCAGCTGCTCTACAACGGACGGTGAAGGTAGGGGACAGCGGCGGAGGGCTAGAAAGAATCACAGCTGCATGCTCTGGTGTTCTGTTTGGTGGGCATGCTTCTAAACAAAAACTTTGCTAGGTCTTACTATCGGGGGATGCCTTATATTTGGCACTTCTACAAAACCTCTCCTAGGTCTTCTTTTTCAGAGGATGTCCTATTTTGGGGGAAACACGGTACATGCGATTTGTAGCACTGTCGAATCGCGAGAAAATCACACGATTTTGTCGCCCATGTGAAAGCGGCCTTTAATCCCACACTGTATTTTTTTACTATAGTGCAGGATTAAAGTCCAGGGCCAAGCACCTTATATTTACAGCGCTTGGTCCTTAAAGGGTTAAGAGTATCCCTGTGACACTACAATAACGGAGTAGCGCACCCTGGTGCTCTCCACTGTTTATGCAGCATAGCCATTCTAATGTAACAGGTAGCTGGGAACCAGGAGATGTCACTTGGGACCGCGGTGACCGGCCCCCGGGGCCATGATCGCCACTATCCAATGGATAACGGAAAAGTAAAAAAAGTAAAATGACTATTAAACTAGTTGAAGAACAGTTCAGGGTTTTTTTTACTCTAACTGGCAGTAAGTCTCTCAGTCTCCATATGCTGCTTTTTTATGTAAATGCTTTTATTGAGCAATTGAGATACAACTCACATTACAATACTAGGCTTTGTGCTTCTGGAATGCATTATGACTGTCCATTGGTAAATTAAAGTATACCCTGTTTCCCTGAAAATAAGACACACCCTGAAAATAAGACATAGCACGATTTTCCAGAATTTTTGAGGATGCAAAATGATTTTTCAGGCTTTTTGAGGATGCTTGAAATATAAGCCCTACTCCAAAATTAAGCCCTGCTAACAGTTAATTAAAAAAGTCAATTTAAATAGTGTCCAGGCAGCCATACATGTAAAAAACTTAAACCTTTTTGAACAAAAATTAATATAAGACACTGTCTTATTTTCAGGGAAACACTGTAGAAGTAATCTCAATATACATTTTGCTTATTTAATTTTTTACACTAAGGCCTCCTTCCCACGGATGGATTTCCGCCGCGTAATTCCGCTGCGTTGCCCGCAGCTATTAGGTTCTATTGCTCAGGGCTCACGGTGCGGAATTCCATCGCGGAATTCCGCACCGTGAAATCTCCCGTCCTCACCCGCGGCATGCACTATTTGCCGCGGGTGTACGTGCGGACGGCTTCCATTGCAGTCAATGGAAGCCGTCCGTTCACGCTATCTTCCGCTGTAGCACATGTCATGTGACGCGGTGGGCGTGTCATGTGACATGGCTGGCATGTCACATGACGCTGCGGCGCGTCACACCGTAGCGTCATGCGGGAGCGAAGACGCCAGATCTGCAGGTAAGTTTGAGGGTCTCTGGGGGGAATTCCGCGGCGGAGCCCGTCACGGCTTTGTGCAGCCGGCCTAATGGTTAAAATTAACCGAGAAAGAAAGCAAAAAAAAAATTATAAAGTGAAGTAAAGTAACAACATATTTGAACAAACTTAGACCCGCTATGACCTCCAAGCTATGCGCCATCTCTGTCCTTTCACTTGGTATTCTTTAGGCCTCATGTATCTATTTTCTGGGTCTGCTCTCAGAGTACCGAAACAGACCTTTGATTAGTCAGATAGAGAGTTGGCCTAAAATCGCAGAGTCCTCCCACGGCAGCGGCACGACAGCCATGACACCCTAGAGAGGTGGATCCCCCAGCACCATCTGTACTTGGTACCAACACGTGTGATACCGAGTTTCCCCGAAAATAAGACAGTGTCTTATATTAATTTTTGTTCAAACAGGTTTAACTTTTTTACATGTATAGCTGCCTGGACACTATTTAAATTGACTTTTTTAATTAACTGTTAGCAGGGCTTAATTTTGGCATAGGGCTTATATTTCAAGCATCCTCAAAAAGCCTGAAAAATCATTTTGCATCCTCAAAAATTCTGGAAAATCATGCTATGTCTTATTTTCAGGGTATGTCTTATTTTCAGGGAAACAGGGTAGAAACACTTTCGCAGTTTCTCCTTTAGTCTCTGCGGAAGCATTCCGATGAAGTTTTCCCAAGTCTCAGAGAACAACCGCACCATCTTTTCTTTAAACAACGATGTTTCAGCCCAGTCCATCTGGGACAGAAATGCCAGCTTATCTAAAAACATTCTAAATGGAGGGGCGGTCGCTTTTATCCACATCTGTAGAATAGCTTTTAGTCCCGCAGCTGCCACAAAATGTAGAAGCTTACGTACGCCTCTCGAGCAGTGGTCTGTGTCCGGGTTTAAGTATCCAAAAATTGCCCACATAGGTTCTGGTGGACAAAAATGTTTTAGGTGCGTGGTGGTAAATTCATGAATTCGTGACCAAAAAGCTTGTATCTCAGGGCATGCCCACAGACTATGGTATAGATTAGCAAATGGAGCTTTGCATTTAAAACAGTCAGACGTGGAGTATATCCCCCTTTATCGGGGTTAGATATGATCTGTGGACGATCTGGAGCCGCATCTCTAGAAACCTAACTGAGGGCAGGTATTTATGAGCCCATGACATGGATTTTATAACAAATTCTGCTGTGAGTCCTGGGTTGTCCAAAGACCACCTGCCAACCCCCGTGTCATCCTGCTCTCACATATTGCTCTGTATATTTTAGAAATCATGCCCCTTATGCCCCCCGATCTAGAAATCCATACACTGCCCATCTGTGCCCAATCAAATTCCCTGAAAGGTGACAGGAGTTGTTGGACATAGTGTCTTGCTTGCATGTAGGAAAATAGTGGAATTGCTAGCTCAGGGTATTTCTGTTTCATTTTCTCATATGACAGAATATGTTCTTTTTTGTGTAGCAGTTTGTCTATAGAGTCGACCCCCTGTCTACCCCAGACGGAGAAAATCCCATGGGGGCTATTATTTTGAAAATGAGGATTATTTATGAAAGATAAATATGGGGGTACATGTGGGGACACCTGGCTATCCCGACATAGTCTGTCCCATGCCCTCCAGGCCGCGAGAACCAAGGGGTTGTGCTTGATATTCTCTGACAGTGCTGCATATGGAAGGTGGAGAATGTTGTGTAATTGTATTGGGCCGGACAATTCCTGTTCCGATAGTTTATTTGTAAAATTTGATTGGGAATGTATCCAGTCGTGGATTATACAGGCCTGCATGGATTTTACGGGCCTGCGCCGCTAAATTGTAGTCTCTAACATGGGGTAAGTTAACTCCACCACTGTCTTTGTGTTTATGTAGTGTTTTGAGTGCTATGCATGGTCGTTTTCCTCCCCATACAAAATTTCTGTAAAGATAGTTTATCTTTTTTATATCTTTTAGTTTTAAAAAAATGGGTAGGGAGTGTAAGATGTATACTAGTCGGAAACTTCGTCATCTTTAAAAGGTTGGCCCTCCCCGGGAAGGATATTGTGAAGCTTTTCCAGGTATTCAGGACCATTTCCAATTTTCTTATATAGGGTTCTATGTTTGTATCATACAGTCTAGAGGGATTTCTCGTTACCTTGATTCCCAGGTACTGTATGGAGTGTGTTTCCCAATAAAAGGGGTATTGGTCTGTCCACGAAGGTTTGGCGGTTCCTTTTGGTAACAAAGCTTCAGTTTTGTCTAAATTTAGGGTGTACCCTGAGAGCTCCCCACTTTTTTATGTCCTGTAATGACGGTGTCAGGGTCTCTTTGGGGTTAGTAACTATCAATATAATGTCATCCGCAAATGCTTCTACTTTAACTTCCATATCTCCGCAGCGAGCTCCCTTGAAAAGTGTGGTATTTACCAGGTGCCTAAGTAATGGGTCTATTGATATATTATAAAGCAGGGGAGAAAGAGGGCAACCTTGGCGCGCCCCTCTAAATAGGTCAACAGTTGGTGTATTAAGACCATTAATTGTGAAAATAGTAGTGGAGTTTGTTTGGGTTACATTTATGTAATTTACAAATGTCTGTCCAAAATTCACTTCCCCAGGACCGCATTCAGAAATGACCATGCCATTTTATCAAAAGCCTTCTCGGCGTCCAAGCCTAGGAGCATCATCACAGGGCTGTCCTGATTTTGAGCAATAATTAATGACCTTGTACATGACCCCCAACTGCCAAATAATACACCTGAGCTGCTGGGATATGGGTTACAGCATTGGAATCTCCTGGAAGACAACGTTTCAGTGAGGGTTGTTATGGAATTCAATGTTCCGTCAATATGCTGTGAGGCTCCAAATCAGAGGTGGTTATGGCGGCCGCCGTGAGAAAGCAATGAAACACAGAGATCAGGCCTGTGTCTAGAAGCAATCTGTGTTTATTCTGTACATTGTCATTTCTTATACAAAAAATAGAAGGAGTATCAGTAGGCGTATCAGTGCAAAGGCTAGTGTTACAAAGTTCAATCTGTTATACTGAGGTCAAAGTACTAAGGTGGTGAATAATTGCGTTTTCTCAATAAACATGGCTTCTTTTGTTGGAATGTAGACTGACTGTCTAGTACCTTGATTCTTTATCACAATCTACATTTTAATCACATGCCCTAGACAGCAGTTAATGATCGAAGCATTCCATTATCCTTTGATCATTGTAACGAGATTAACAAGATCTTGGAGACATGATGGACATTTAAGATTACACCTCTACTTAATGTAATTAAGTACTAACATAAATGTACAAGCATTTATCAGAGCTTTTCATAGGACACAGAATAGAGTGTACAATTTAGGCCTAAAGCCTCCGGAAACGTATATCAAAGATACATACATATATAAATTAATATGTTCATAACCCTCACAATCCCCCATTTGAAACAGTCCATCTTGAAAAGAGCCTTTGTTGTGGTACTATCAAGGGTGCTAAGCCACCCCTGTCGGTCTTTCTATCCTCTTCGCCGGATCCCCACTGTTGGTGCTCTTTTACTCTTTTGACTGTTTTAACGATATCGTAGAGGGAGCGATTCCAGATAATTTGCTTGTCTCCGTATCCCACAGAATGTCCATAAGTTGCAAACACTCAAAAGAATGAACAAAAGAAACAGTATTAGTAATGGGTGAAACATAAAATCCATCATCTTTCCTGCTGTAGGTGACCATTCAGTAAAAATATCATACCAGTTATATTCGGTGTCTATCTGGATTTTATTACCTATGCTGACCAACTTATCTCCTACCCATATAGTTTGTTTTTCTAATTCCATAAGGGAGAGGTTAGTAACATCCAAATGCTTTTGAATGTGTTCAGTGTCTTTCATTAGTCTTACAATTCTACCCAAGGATATAGTCAGATTTGACATTGGGATAGCATCTGGGTGCCAGTAATACTTTATTGCAGCTTCAGCATCTGGCAAAAAGGTGTAAGTTTCTGTAAACCAATGTATCACCGATATGTTCTGTAAACATCCAGAAAATGGAGTGGTGAGATTATACATACTGGTGGTTTTAGTTTGGTTGGTAACAAAGCATATATATTGGGGGCCAACTTCTATCAGCATATGGAAAGACGCAGGTAGCACCGTCCAATCACATATGCTGACTGAAGGCTGCAGGAAACATGGCTCATATGCGGCTGTACTCCGTCCGCATGCTAGGCCATCCAGTGTTTCTTCACAGTTCTCTATACCATGGGTTTTATTTTCACTATAAATCATCATACCTGTGAACTTGGGCAACCAATATTGTAAAGCATATAGAGGCGGTCCGAACACCACAGGTAGTACTACAAACTTACACATTAGGCTTGTGTCCTTTACATCATAAAAAGTCATTTCTCCAGTGCTATACTCATCAGAGCATTCTACACTATCAGCCCCGGGCCGTATCCAGGATGCTACTGGAATTACATTCCTGAAAATATTTCTCCACAATTTTTCATTCTTTGTCATCAAATCTGACTGTGCGGTGTCCTTCTCGTGAATCATATATACATATTGCAGGCTACATTGTGTATAGTTTATGAATTTACTCATATTTACAAACAAATCATTTTGAACCCCAAAACTCAGATTAAAAAGCGTTAATACATCCTTATTATATCCTAATGCAAGATGTTGGGGGAGGAATATGGAGGGCATCCATTGTGCCTGAATATTGACCAGATTAGACACATCTCTTCCTTCCCCTGCCATCTTATTTTTCATTACTTCTAAATCTATTGAATTTAAAACCCCTGTGCCTGCTCCTATTCCTCCAAGAAGAGTATCGTACCATTCTCTCTTCATTCTAGAGCATGATTTCATTACAGGGAAAGATATATTAAACTGCACTACGGTCCTCTGTTGTTTGGTTGAGACATTTTTACATGTATGGGGGAGCCTAACTAAATTGTCAGTGTGTACCACAGGGGTTGTTTCCAGGACGGTCAAAAGGTTTAACCACATTAGAGAGTTGGCTATAGGAGTACCATTAATGCACAGGAGAGTATATGTATCTTTTAAAGATATTGTCTGGTTTGTGCCTCCTCTTCCAACTTGGTCACCCTTACACATTAACGTTTTTGAAAGATGCTCATATGTGAACTGCTTATCTATATGAGCCACACATCCTTGGGTTAGTTTATAGCATGAGATATTTACTCTACTGATAATGTTTATCCAAGGATGCTCTCCTTCCTGTATGACATATGAACGACCTTTAAATTTATTGGAGGGGACATATAAGCCACTGGTCTCTCCTAGTGTAAAATTGGCTATTATGCACCTATGATTGCCTTCACATATGAACTCGTCTTGCTGTCTGGCTTTAGTTTTATTTGCCCAACCCCAGTAGCTTCTAACAACACCTCCTTCCTTAGTTTGTGCCAATTTCAACTTTCCCGCTGGCGTCAGGGTCCAGGCCCTGGCGATAAGCAGGAGAATTCCAAGCACCAGGAATAGTCTCATTTCTCTCATATTGTGGTTTCTTAACCTTTTTGCAATGTGAGGCATGTACCCAATTGGTTTTACCCTCTAGTTTGACGGCAGTACTGGTTGTGAGCAGCACTTGATACGGGCCGTCAAACCTTGGTTCCAATGTCCTCCTCACGTGTCTCTTTGTCACTACCCAATCTCCGGGCTGCAGATCATGCGTTCCTTCAAGAGAATTTGGATCTGGAATTGAAGAAAACACTTGATTGTGTGTTGCCTTTAGGCGTGCATTTAAGGACATAACATAGTCAGTTAGAGTACCATACTGGGCCTGCAGTACCTGTGGAAAGTACAGACCCAACCTGAGAAGATATCAACAACAACAAGCACATATTCATATTTCCCCACACGTGGGAGCTGAATATAGTCAATTTGCAATCTCTGAAATGGGTAGAGTGGCCTAGGCAAGTGTTTTTGCGGGACCTTTACTTTCTGTCCTGGGTTGCTCACGGCACAGATCATACAAGATTGGACAAATGATGCAGCAGTTACAGAGAACCCAGGGGCCACCCATTCTCTCTCAAGCGTCAGTAGCATAGCTGCCTTCGATAGGTGAGTCTTTCCATGGATCAGCTGGGCCATCATGGGGTACAGGGATCGTGGTAGGCAAGTTCTACTGCCTGTTTGCCATACGCCACCCTGTTCTACTGCTCCCATATTAGTCCATTTATCTTTTTCTTCTTTGCTGGCTTGTGACTGTAATGTCTTTAGTACATCAATGTCCATATTTTTATCAAAGTCCAAATCATAGTCTCTGACTTGTGCGGTCAGTATCTTCTTTTCTTCTTTCTTCCATGGTTTGAGGGCCGCTGCCTTTGCTGTGAAGTCTGCGAGGGCGTTGCCTTTTGCTTCTGCAGTGTCGGCTTTAGTATGAGCTTTCACCTTTAGGATTCCTACTTTATCCGGTAGGAGTAGGGCTTTCATAAGGTTCTGTACTGCTGCACCATTCTTAATGGGTTGTCCTACAGAAGTTAAAAATTGTCTGGCCTTCCATATTGGGCCGTAATCATGAGCTATGCCAAATGCATACCTGGAATCAGTGTAAACGTTTGCTGTTTTACCTTCTGCCACTCTACACGCCTCAGTGAGGGCCTTCAATTCTGCTTCTTGTGCTGAGACATGCGGAGGCAGAGCTTCTGCTTTTAGGACATTATATTGTGTGACTACTGCATACCCGGTATGGAATCGGCCATCCTCACCTTCGTACCGTGAACCATCTACAAAAAGCTCAAAATGTGCATTGTCAATAGGCGTTTCAGTAACTGATTCAAAACCTGCAGTTTCTTGCTGCATCAATTCTAGACAATCATGCTGGTGTTTTGAATCAAATAAATCAGAATCATACTGTACAGAATTTAAAAATAACTGATCTGCAGTACCCAAATCCCCCACCACCCCCCATTTGAATCGGGATACTCGATTGGAAGAAGAGTAGCCGGGTTCAAGGTAGTGCACCGTTGGAAGGAGATGTTAGGAGGCATGAGCAAGGCACATTGTAACCTTATTTGACGAGCTAGAGACAGGTGTTTAGGTTGTACTTGAGTGAGTATACTCTGGATGTCATGGGGGGTGAGAACCACTAGGGGGTAGTCCAGGACCAACTCAGAAGATTTGTCAACCATTGCTTGTACTGCTGCTACCGCACGGACACAGGAGGGGGCTCCTCGGGCCACCGGATCCAATCTCATGGAGTAATACCCAAGTGGCCGTGGACGTCCTCCATGTTTTTGTGTCAACACTGCCGTCGAATGACCAGAAAGTTCAGTGCAGAAGAGAGTGAAAGGTAGAGTGTAATTAGGAATTCCCAGTGCTGGAGAACTGAGAATAGAGAGTTTTAGTGTATGGAAATTGTCAGTTGCTTCAGGAGTGAGAGAGAAAGGAACACTTGGAAGACAATCATAGAGTGGTTGCATCAGGGATGAGGCAGAACGGATCCAAGGACGGCAGTATGAGACAAGCCCCAAAAAGGTGCGGAGTTTGGCAGCAGAAGAAGGTACAGAAATGGCTTGAACTGCAGCTTTTCGTTCTTCTGTGAGATGTTTGGTTCCTTGAGCTAGGCAATGGCCTAGAAACACAACCTTTTGTTTACAAAGCTGTAATTTTTCCTTTGAAGCCTTGCAGCCATTTTCTGCTAAAAATTTTAGAAGAGAAATGGATGCAGATTGACATGTTTTCAGATCCTCAGCACAAAGCAGAAGGTCATCAACATATTGCAACAGCACAGTTCCATCAGGCGGAGTCCAGGCCTGCAAAACAGACTGGAGTGCCTGGGTGTACATGTTTGGAGAATTCTGCGCACCTTGTGGCAGGACGGTCCAAGCGTATTGTTTACCCTTGAAGGTAAAAGCAAAAAGGTACTGGCAATCCGGATGGATCGGTACACTGAAAAACGCATTTGCAAGATCTATCACTGTAAAAAATGTCGCAGTGGGCGGGACTTGTGCTAAAAGCGTATGTGGATTTGGCACTACTGGGGTGTCGAGTACAGTTACTTTATTAATTTCCCGAAGATCATGTACCATGCGATAAACATCTGGTTGTCCCTTTTGTGTTTTCTTTTTAACTGGGAAGAGGGGAGTATTGGCTGGTGATGTTATTTCCCGTAGTGCCCCCATTTGAATTAAGTCTGTAATTTGTGGGCCTATAGAATCCTCTTGGGCCCTACCCAATGGATATTGTTTTACTTGGGGGGCTACGCATCCTGGTTTTAGTGTGACTACCATGGGTGTCACATTCATATGACCAATATCTGTTTTGGACTTGGCCCAGAGTTCCTGTGGAACTTCCTGTAATATTATTTCCTCTTCTGTAGTTAAGAGGAAAATTGGCTGTGGATCATCTAGAGAAGCCACCATCTGGCAAAATTGTTCTGCGTTTGTTTTTGCAAAATCAATCTGCACTGTTCCTTCTTCAGTAAACTGAATGGAAGCTGACAGGGCAGAGAGTATGTCTGTGCCCATAACTGACAGTGGAATATCATCACTCACCAATAGTTTTGTTAAAACTGTCTGGTCTCTGAATTTTATGGGGAGAGGGTCTGTTTCCTGCAGTTTCTTAGGAACTCCTTCAAGACCTACAACAGTTTGAGCTGAATTTTGCCGGTATGCTGGAGGAATTAGGTGGCTTTGGATGACTGAGGTTGCTGCCCCTGTATCAACAAGGAAAGGAATTTCCTTATTGAGTACTTCCCCTTTAAGAAAAATGGCCACACCCTCTTTTACATTGCTCATGGGGAAGAAGGGCAGAGGGTCGCCGACTATTCAATCTTGGTTTTCTATTTCTCCCTTGGCGACTCGTGCTTTTGTGGGTTGTTCACTACCCCTCTGCTGGAGAAATTTTCTACACTCCCGTTTAAAGTGCCCAGGCTTACCACAGAAATGGCACTTAAGGTTATGTTTGGGATGGGTGCCCCGTTTTATTTTGTTCTCTCCTGTGCTGTATTGTGCTATCATAACAGAGCTATGTCCTTTTTTGATTTTTAAATTTAGTTCAATGCCCTTGGCTGCTTGCACCAGGCCTGCTGCTTCATATTGTCTCCACTCAGGCTTGTTATCCATGAGTTTAGACCTCAAGGGTTCTCGCAACCCCTCTACAAAGGCCATGCTAAGTACATGGTCACCCAATTCTTGTATGCCCCTATACCCCAGATCTGACCAACGTTGTTGAAGGCGGGCATAAAATTGCTCTACACTTTCATCCTTCTCTTGTGTGACATTAGAAAGAGACAGGGAGGATTCTTTTAATTTTTCTTTTGCCCAACGTTCTAGACCAATTAAAAATATCTTACCACTTTTTAATTCTCTATGTTTAATTTTATCCCAATCTGTGCCACAATAGTTTTTCACATAATTTAAAATTATAGTTCCCACTGCCTCCCCTGTTTTTAACATAATCAAAGGACCCAGATCAGCTGATGTTGCAGAGTATGTATCTTGTATTTGTGCTATCTGTCTAAAGAAAGGCATAGGTCTGGTCATGGGGTCTGGTAATTGCTGTATAAGTGACATATGCTCTTGAGGTGTCCATGGTCTATATTTACCTTTTTGTGAGGTCATATCATATTGGCTCCTTCTGCCTTCCCCCTGTGTTACATCAGCTCCTATACCACTCTCCGCTCCCTGCATCTCCTCCTTGTCCTCTTTTCCATGCTTCCACTCACTAGCCTTGGATCTAGTGAGCATAGGCATAACCGGTTTGTGCCGAGGAGCTCCGCAAGCAGGGCAGCTCTCTCTCCAATCCGGGTTTTGTTGTCCACAATGCCAGCAGGTCCATCCCTCTTGTCCAGTGTTTGACCTTGGAGTGGATGGCTTGGCATAGGGTGGGGGAGACTGTTGGAATTGAGATGAAGGAGGGGGTGGAGGTGGAAGAGGGAACTGACCTGGCAATGGGGGAGCATAATATATCTGTCCTTTGAATTCTTTTCTCTGATATCCTGCATCTTCTATATCTCTACTTGCCTTTTTCCAACTATTCAACATTTCCTGTAATCCATTATCTTTTGCCCACCCAGCATGACTGTCTGAAAACCTTTCCCACTGCTGGAGATCTAATACTCCTGTCCCTTTATATCCTATGTGCTTAAACAATTTATCACATCCTCTACCAACTGCAGCTCTGCCTTCTCTTTCTTGTACAATTTCTTTAGCTGTCTTCCATACCTTATCCTCTTTACCAGCAGTATTGCCCATGGCTGGCGGTTTATGTACACCAAGAGGCTTATTATTTTATCCTTTCACACACATAAAACAATCCCCTGACCGTTGAAATATACAAACGGAACTGCAGGGGGCCCTGTCCAGAATCATGGCCTTGTTAGGGACTCCTTTCAGCGTCACTGATCAGGTTCCTGTTAACACGGGACACAGAGATTTATATTTGCACCCCGGAGGTCAGGTTCCGTCGATCAGGTCAACTCATCAATCACTCACTCGTGCATAAACAGGCACACATAAAGACAAAAACATTTGAATGTCAGTTACTACTTTTTTAAGTGTCAGTACTTCCTCACTTGTCTGTAAGTGTCGGTACTTCCCAACCCTGCTTATTTTTCCCCCGTCTCAACTACTTCTCTTATACCTATAAGAGGCTCCCATCAGGGATTTTATCCCCTGAAAATTTTAGGCTTCCCTGGTACAATTTATACCATGCCTTCCAGAGATCGGCAAGAGGGTTTCATATTCTGTACACTGACCATGCAAAGTAACAAATAAAGACAATAACAGTTAAAGAACACCTGCACAGCATATTCAGCCCACCATATGAATTCTTAAAAAGCTTGAAGATTTATAAGAGGCATGCACTTCTTACCCCTCGGACAGGAAAGGAGCAGCCAAGAAGCACGGATAGATTGTGGCAAGATAAAGCCTTACCTTACTGCGCAGTTTTTGTAAATCCGTGGTTCCGAGTGGCTCCTTATCCCATCTGGGTCCGGGGGGGTTTGAGGTGCAGGTGGTCCTCTTGTTCCTTCAAGCCCCACGTTCTGGGCACCAATTACTGTTATGGAATTCAATGTTCCGTCAATATGCTGTGAGGCTCCAAATCAGAGGTGGTTATGGCGGCCGCCGTGAGAAAGCAATGAAACACAGAGATCAGGCCTGTGTCTAGAAGCAATCTGTGTTTATTCTGTACATTGTCATTTCTTATACAAAAAATAGAAGGAGTATCAGTAGGCGTATCAGTGCAAAGGCTAGTGTTACAAAGTTCAATCTGTTATACTGAGGTCAAAGTACTAAGGTGGTGAATAATTGCGTTTTCTCAATAAACATGGCTTCTTTTGTTGGAATGTAGACTGACTGTCTAGTACCTTGATTCTTTATCACAATCTACATTTTAATCACATGCCCTAGACAGCAGTTAATGATCGAAGCATTCCATTATCCTTTGATCATTGTAACGAGATTAACAAGATCTTGGAGACATGATGGACATTTAAGATTACACCTCTACTTAATGTAATTAAGTACTAACATAAATGTACAAGCATTTATCAGAGCTTTTCATAGGACACAGAATAGAGTGTACAATTTAGGCCTAAAGCCTCCGGAAACGTATATCAAAGATACATACATATATAAATTAATATGTTCATAACCCTCACAGGGTGTTCCATTTTCGTCATCAACGTTTACATCAATTCTTCAAAATAGTGCCAATTATGTCCTCTGTAACGATGTAAATGGGCTTATGACAGCTATTACTATGAGTCACGAACCAAATGAATGGAGACTCTTCATAGACTCTTCCAAGACGAATGTGAAAGTAGTTTTGTTACATATTGGCAATACATTACCCTCTGTTCCTATAGGAGATGGAAAACAGATGAAAGAATGCTATGAAAACATAAAGCGCCTTCTTGTAAAAATAAACTATGAGGAACACAGATGGCGGGTCTGGGGCGATCTGATAATTGTAGCTGTAGTGCTTGGACTTCAGCTAGGTTATAAACCTAAAGTTCTGTTATCTCCTCTGGGAGCGGGACAGCCGAGACAGAGTAGCACATTTCAAAAGGAGAGAATGGCCACAAAGGACCTCACTGGAACCAGGTGCAAGTGCGCCCCTCGTTGACCGCAATCATATCATAAAACCAGCTTTACATATAAAATTAGGACTCAAAGAATTTTGCCAAGGCCATGGGCCATAATGGCCCAGCAGGTCGTTATATCACAGAAACGTTTCCATATTGGAAACGAGGCCAAAGTTAAAGAAGAGATATTGGTGGTCCACAGATCTCCAGGCTCTTCACGGATACACATTTGGATGACATATTATGTGGTGGTGAAAAAGAGGCTTGGAATTCTTCCAGGATGATAGCAAAGAATTCATGGGAACTACAAAGCTGAGAATTACAAAGAACTGCCGGACAATATGCTGTCAGGTTATGAAAAATGGGCCGCAACACGTCTTTAGCTGGGTTTACACAGAGCGGATTTGCCGCGGAAATTCCGCTCGGAATTTTGCCGCGGCAAATCCGCCTGCGGCCGCTAATCTCGGGGTTAGCCAGCCATGTGGACGAGATTTCTCAGAAATCTCATCCACACGGGACGGCCAATCTGCTGCGGTAAGTCCGGCTGAAACCGCGGCTGCGTCCGCCGCAGCCGCGGTTTCAGAATATGCAGCATGTCTGTTTATCTTTTCTTTCCGCTGCGGCCATGCTCTCCCCTATGGGAGCACCGGCCGCGGCGGAAAAGCGAGCCACCGGGCCGCTTCAAAGCCACCACGGGTTTTTCCGCGGCAGTTCTCCCGTCGGAAATCTCGCGGTTTCGGCTGCGGCCAAACCGCGGGATTTCTGACGGGAATACGCCCGTGTGAACTCAGCCTTAAAGATACAGATTTTACATTCCCACATGGACTTTTTCCCTGACAACTGTGGTTCTGTAAGCGATGAGCACGGCGATCGCTTCCATCAGGACATCTCTGGTATAGGGAGGCGCTGCCAAGGGAAATGGAGGCCGTCAATGCTAGCAGATTACTGGTGGAACATGACGCGCGAAACACCTGTAGAGTCATACAAGAGGGCAGTAAAGAAACGGCGTCCCACAACTAATGTCCAGATTTCATTGTGCAATTGAGTTTTTAACAGGTACATTGTGTTTTTCATAATTGGAGGAACATCTTGACAGTTCCTGAGCTGCAAGTAGCCTGTATTACATCATATGTACGACTGTAGTTTTACTTTAAGAATAGTTAATATATTTCATAAACCTGAGCTAATCCAAGGTTTTCATTGTAATTTTCCAACTCAGCATGTCAAAGTCATAAAAAATTGGCAGATTTCCGTTCTGAAACATACAAAACGTTAAAATTTGACATAAAGTCGTTACTTACATGGTATCTATGAGGTCCCCTATAATAATGACCTCATTGTGATTTGCTGCTTCATCCATTTGCTTCCATAATAGATTTTCAGTAACTTCTGTTATATTTGGGGGTCTATAAGGATTCTATTGTTGTTATTTGCTCTATGTCTTTTCAACCATAGAGACTCCACATGTTCATCTCCCTGTAATGTGGGCTTTAAACAGGATTTTACATAAAAACGAAGGGGGAGGGGTTTACCTTTATGATTCTGTCTAAAGAAACTGTAATCCTTTAAGTTCACTGCCCAGTCACAACTTTCATCCAACCAGGTCTCTGTTTTTCCCACTATGTAGTTCCACATCACTGAATCCCGCAGCACTCCACACAAATGCACATAAAGTGCAGAGGTCAGTAGATAAATGCCAAGCCACTCCTGGGACCATGGACCTCCAGTCCCCCAACGTAATCAAACAACTACAATCAATCATGTTGCAGTTTTACTCAAACATTTTTACTTCCAGTTTGTCTTCTTTATTGGTCAGACTTCCAGCCTTATTCATCATACAGTTTAGAAGATTTTCATTATTTTTTGTATTACATGCCAGTTAACTATTCTGCCAGTTCTAATACTAACCCCTCCCACAGCTCCATTCCCATTTCCATTACTTAGTCCCAGGCCACTGTTTACACTGTCCCCCCCAACCTTATATTTCTCTGATTGCCCTCCCCCCTAGTCCCAAGTTTAAGCAGTCCTCCAATCTTCTAGCCATCTTCTCCCCCTGTACACCTGCACCCTTTCCATTGAGATGCAGCCCGTCCCTACGATAGAACCTGTAACCAACAGCAAAGTCAGCCCAGTTCTCCAGAAGCTCAAATCCCACCCTCCTACACCAATTCTCAGGCCCCTTGTTTATCTCCCTAGTATCCTGCTGCTTTTCTAGTGTGGCACAGGTAGTACTTCATATGATATTACTTTGGAGGTCCTCGCCCTAAGTTTACATCACAGTTCCCTGAAACCATTTTTAAGGACCCTCCACCTACCTCTAACTTTGTCATTGGTGCCAATGTATACCATGACCAAGGAAAGTCCAGTACAGCATACGTCAAATTATGAGCTTCGGAATGTATTAACCCCTGAATAACTAGTGTAACAAAGGTCATCTTGGCACTTTCACACACGTAAATGTTTATTAACAATTAGTAACAAGTTTTGAGACAGTTATATGTGTCAATGTGAAACAGTCTCTGTATGACTGATATATAAATGTATCATCTGGATTCGATTTGATTTTAGATTTAAAAAAAAAAAAAACTTATTGTAATTAAGTACATTTTTTATTCGTCACTTAGTGCTCTAAATTGTTTTCACTTTCTCTTCTATGACATCGCACTTTACTTTGACTGTAACTATGGTATATTTTGTCAGGAATATGAATTTGAATAAGAAGAAATTAGTTAATTTCTGTGGCATTTTTTTTTCCTGGGCAATTAAAGGTGACTTATGGTTAAAACTATTTCCACATACAATATATGCAAATGTATTCACCCCTGTGTGAATTCTTTGATGTTTAAGAGGATTTGATTTCTGAGAACAACATTTCCCAGGCTCTGAACATGAAAATAAATTCTTCTATATAAGAGTTTTTTCATATGCAAGAAGAGGTGATTTAAAACGAATGTGAATTTTTTGATGTGCAATAAGAGTTGCTTTCTGCTTAAAACACTTCCCACATTCTGAACATGAATACGGCTTCTCCCCTGTGTGAATCCTCTGATGTGTAACAAGAATCGATTTCTGGTTAAAACATTTGCCACATTCTGAACATGAAAATGGCTTCTCTCCAGTGTGAATTCTCTGATGTTTAACAAGCTGTGATTTCTCGTTAAAACATTTCCCACATTCTGAGCATGGAAATGGCTTCACTCCTGTGTGAATTCTCTGATGTGTAACGAGAATCGATTTCTTTTTAAAAAATTTGCCACATTCTGAACAAGAAAATGGCTTCTCCCCTGAATGAGTTCTCTGATGTGTAACAACATGTAATTTATTGGTAAAACATTTCCCCCATTCTGAACATGAATACATCTTTTCTCCTGTGTGACTCCTATGATGTTGAACAAGACTTGATTTCAGAGTAAAACATTTCCCACATTCTGAACATGAATATGTTTTCTCTCCTATGTGAGCTCCTTGGGATTTCCTTTCATTCTGCTTATCAGTCTGTGATGAATCAGATGATGGGAGCTGTTTAAGACGATCAGATGATGGATCTTTGCTGTGAAGGGCTGAGAGGATATCTGGGATAATGGCAGGTTCTTCATACGGATCTTGTGTGATACCACAATCCTCTGCTTTACAATCTGCATATATTAGATGTCCCTCTGCGTTGCCGATGCTGTCATCTGCCAAGAATAACTAATTTTAATATTTTTGAGTAATAGAACCTTAAAAAAATTGGATTTGAAACATTTTCATGCAAAGTGCAAAGTATGTAGCAAATTAATGCTGTACTGTAGATGAAGAGGTCCACTGAATACAGCAAAATATATACTGAATGACCACTTTATTAGACACCTGTCTATTCGCAACTAGAACTTCCCTGTATGGCAATTAGACTTAGAACCCCGAAGTGCAGAATAAAGGCAAGTGAGCAAATTTTCTATGAATCCGTTTTCATGTGAATCTATATTAGAATGGGAATTTTGAGTGATCTGAGCAACTTTGACACAGTGGCCCGACTTATGAATGTTTTTCTGACATTACCGTCTAAAGCTGCGCCAGAATTAAGGTGCACTGAGTTTTAGACAAATATACAAATAGCTTGCACCAAAAAGAAGAAAAAGATCTGACAAGCATGCAAATTTTTTTTCCTGAAAGCTTTTTCTTATCTTTCTGCCACATTTATGAAGCGTTACTACTAGAGATGAGCGAGCACCAAAATGCTCGGGTGCTCGTTACTCGAGTCGAACTTTCAGTGATGCTCGAGAGTTCGTTTCGAGTAACGAACCCCATT
Source organism: Eleutherodactylus coqui (assembly GCF_035609145.1). Classification (NCBI taxonomy): domain Eukaryota; kingdom Metazoa; phylum Chordata; class Amphibia; order Anura; family Eleutherodactylidae; genus Eleutherodactylus; species Eleutherodactylus coqui. Next base: position 36,595,721 of record NC_089841.1, read on the forward strand.
GAAGTCAATGGGCGACTCAAGCATTTTTGTATATGACTGGTGCTCCGCTAACTTCATTTGTGAAAATCTTAGCAAATCACCAAAGTCATGTAAAAAACACAGAAATGGATAGGGCAGGCGAGGAGCAACATGCAGGGCTGCATTTCGGGCTCCGATGTCTCACTATTGAGCCACAATAGTGGCAAGAGTGAGACCCCCCCCCCCCCGCACTGTCAGCATAACGATCGTTCTCCTCTGCCACAGCTGTAACAGCTGTGGCAGAGAAGAACGATGTTAGCCCATTGAATTCAATGGAGCCGGCAATACAGCCAGCTCCATTGAAAGCAATGGGCTGCCGGCGAGCGCGGGATGAATTTTCGGGAAGGGCTTAAAAATATAAGCCCTTACCTGAAAAAGAAAGATTTTAGTGTAAAAAAGAATAAAAATGCAGGCATTCTCTTCAATGGAGCCGCTTCTGCTGTCGGCGACTCCATTGAAGACAATGGTCCGCTGGCACATCTGAATTCTTTTTCAGGGAAGGACTTTACATATAAGCCATTCCCTGGAAATGAATTAAAAGTGATTTAAAAAACAAAAAAAATAGATGCTCACCTCCCTTCAGCTGCTGGGGCACAGCCGCATCTTCTCCTGCTGTCCCCTGCACTGTGGTGCTGAACTGCTGTCATTCATCTGAGAGCTGCGCTGAGCCAATCAGAGGCAGCACTCACTCACCCATTCATGAATTCATGAATGGGTGTGAGTGAGATTTGCCTCTGATTGGCTCAGCGCTGAGCCAATCAGGGGCATGTCTGACTCACACCCCCTTCACACCCACTGCAGGCCAGCCGCGCTGAACTCCGTCTGCCGGGACAAGGTGAGTATATATATATTTTTTATTTTTACACATTTCTGGATGACTTGCAGGGAAGGGCTTATATATTTAGGCCCTTCCTGACAATTCATCCCGCGATCGCCGGCAGCCCATTGCTTTCAATGGAGCCGGCTGTATTGCCGGCTCCATTAAATTCAATGGTCAGTGCTCGTTTAATCGAGACGAGTACCGCGTGGTGCTCGTCTCGAGTAACGAGCATCTCGAGCACCCTAATACTCGAACGAGCATCAAGCTCGGACGAGTATGCTCGCTCATCTCTAGTTACTACAATCAGGTGTTGGTAAAAGCGAACACTAATACATCATTATTTTGACTGCTGACTAATTATTTTATATTCGTAGATCGGTGAAAAGAAAAAAAAAAAAAAAAAAAAAAGACCCCCGCGCTCCGAGATCAGGAACTCCGTGGCATAAATTAAATGACTTTTATTGCGACGCGTTTCAACGGTACACAGCCGTCTTTCTCAAGCATTACATACATAATAAAATACACACCTTTATATACATAAATTAATCAAACCTTACTCACTACACCCGGCTCGGACGGACGCCGCGTCCCGGCGCCATCTTGAAACCACGTGGAGTGATCCAGTATACAATCCACGTGATGATGAACACGTCATCTATTTCATTTAAAAAACAAAACCTTTTCACCACTATTATAATCTCTGTTGAAACCAAATCACATGGTCAAAAATTGATATTACTCCGTAAAGTTATATATCAAACCACATATCATAATTATCAATAGATCAATATCTCTATTGTATTTCAAAATTTCTTATCATAATATACTGTCATGATATAGTTGTAAACAATTGTAGACTCAAACCCTAAAACTATTATATATGAATACATAAAAAAAAAAAAAAAAAAAAAAAAAAAAACAGTAATAAATAATGTATTTTCAAATAGACCCTCTATATGGAAAATAAATAAATAGATCTAATTATATAAATATAGGTAGCATAATATATCTAAGCAATCATATTTTAGTTATATCCTATAAAAATTATTGAATATGTTATCATTATATAAAATGCTTTATAAAATTAATACAATAAATATAAATATAAATATAATAGATATATATCATTATATAAAATGCTCTATAAAATTGATGTAATAAAAATATAATAGATATATTGACTCCCAACTATTCTATCGACGATAAATCCAATAAAAACAATAAAAAAAAAAAAAAAAAAAAAAAAAAAAAAAAAAAATAAAAAAAAAAATATAATTATTTATAATATACATTATTATTGTTTTTAATATTTTTTTTTTTTTTTTTTTTTTTTTTTTTTTTTTATTGTTTTTATTGGATTTATCGTCGATAGAATAGTTGGGAGTCAATATATCTATTATATTTTTATTACATCAATTTTATAGAGCATTTTATATAATGATATATATCTATTATATTTATATTTATTGTATTAATTTTATAAAGCATTTTATATAATGATAACATATTCAATAATTTTTATAGGATATAACTAAAATATGATTGCTTAGATATATTATGCTACCTATATTTATATAATTAGATCTATTTATTTATTTTCCATATAGAGGGTCTATTTGAAAATACATTATTTATTACTGTTTTTTTTTTTTTTTTTTTTTTTTTTTTTTTTTATGTATTCATATATAATAGTTTTAGGGTTTGAGTCTACAATTGTTTACAACTATATCATGACAGTATATTATGATAAGAAATTTTGAAATACAATAGAGATATTGATCTATTGATAATTATGATATGTGGTTTGATATATAACTTTACGGAGTAATATCAATTTTTGACCATGTGATTTGGTTTCAACAGAGATTATAATAGTGGTGAAAAGGTTTTGTTTTTTAAATGAAATAGATGACGTGTTCATCATCACGTGGATTGTATACTGGATCACTCCACGTGGTTTCAAGATGGCGCCGGGACGCGGCGTCCGTCCGAGCCGGGTGTAGTGAGTAAGGTTTGATTAATTTATGTATATAAAGGTGTGTATTTTATTATGTATGTAATGCTTGAGAAAGACGGCTTTGTACCGTTGAAACGCGTCGCAATAAAAGTCATTTAATTTATGCCACGGAGTTCCTGATCTCGGAGCGCGGGGGTCTTTTTTCTTTTCACCGCTTTGGATATTGGAAGCCTGAAGGCTTTACACCCCGGGACGCTCTCCTGCAGTCACAGGATTGAAGACCAGGATCTTTCTGAAGGCGTACGTGGATATCGGGTGCCGGTGGCTCCTTTAATTAGGAGCGCACTGTGCACCAGGTGAGTTGTGACTCACCAATTTTTATATTTGTTATTTCCTTATATTCTTTGAGGCGCTGAGAATTTATTTTTTCTTTTTTTATATTCGTAGATGATGCAGAACAACATTTTTGGAGTGAAACATAATCTCTGAATGCATATCTCTGTGTCTTGTGGAAATTGGCGCAAAATAACCTACATGGGCAGGGGCTTTTTTCATGCTTTTGCCTCCATTTTGTGTGTTAAAATCAGTAATTAGACAGTTGTCTAATGTTTTATATTAATATAGGAATCAGATTTGTGGTGCAAAATATATTTCAGAATCCATGGTTAGCGCGCACATTACTGCTATGTGAAAACTGGCGCACTTTTGCAGAATCTTTCCTATTTCTGGTGCAGCATAAATTGTTAAACATTTACAAGTCTGTACGCTACTTTTGTAATTTGGTGCAAATTAAAACTGTTGAAATGTAAAAAGAATTAGCACAACGTACGCCCATTTAGATAAATAAGGGCCAAAATATTCATCTAGACTAGCTGGTGCCAGTATTTTAATAACTGTTAACCTGCTGGGGTTGTCTCGTCCAATGACATCAAGAGTTATATCAATAATGGTGTAATTAAGGAAAAATATCCAGCACAAGGGTATCCTTTGCATATAAAAAACTCGTTAAAGAGAGCAATTAAAGGAGGATGTCATAAATCTTTCTGACCAATTGCAGGGATGTAAACAAGTTGCAGCCGAATACAATGCTGGAGCTCCAACGAAAGTGTCCAAATGCACAACCCGACGTTCTGTAACATAGATGAACTAACAGTATAACAGTCCATTTACACGCAAAGATGATCGCTCATAATTGCATTAGTAGCTAACTAGCTTCAATTGCATGTATTTAGAGAACAGCGGGTGGTCTGCACTCTAAATACATCACTTGTTTTGCCATGGGTTGCTGGCTGCATACAATGCAATCAGCACTGCCCATGGAGAACACAGCATGCTGTCCCTCTTATCAGGGATGACAGATTTTATGCTGAGCTCAAGTCCCCGATGTACAAAGAGTCCACAGTAAGTGCACGGTGGGCACACATTTACACGCAACAGCTATCACTCAAAAGCGAACGAATTTTGAGCGATAATCGTTGAGTGTAAATCAGCCTTTAGAAAAACAGAAAGGTGAGACTCCAGGGGGCAAAAGAGCACAAAACTTGGATCGTTAAGCAGTAGAAAACATTGCCTTGTCAGAGGAAACAAGATTTAATTTGCACCATGCAGATGGGAGGGTCCGAATTTGGCTCAAGCATTATGAATAGACGATCCCTCTTGGTCAGGTGTCAACGGTTCAGTCTGGTGAAGGTGGCGTAATGGTGTGGGACATGTTTCCTTGATGCACCTTTGGTCCTCTTATTGTCTGCGCATGGACATTTAAACATTAGAGTCTATCTAGGTATTGTGGTATTAAAGATTGGGGCATTGGGGCAAAGTGCGATGCTAAACAGGAACAAAATCTGGAGAAGTAGGGATATCAGCATCACAACTAAATGCAGGATAGTGCAGACCATCGTTATTTCCATAGCCATGTATGGATATGAAAGCTGTATTGCGAAAAAAGTTGATAGTAGGAGGACTTATGCATTTGACCTGTGGTGCTGGTGTGGAATCCCAACGGCGACCAAGACACAAGGCCCACACCGAGGAGTTGACGGGCTAGAGTTGGCACTTGTCACGGTGGCTCTACCAGACTCCTCCCTGGAGAGACGCACAGAACCTCGGCCAAGGCACCGCTAGGCCTTTTTCAGGTGGCAGCATCAAAGGTATAGTTACAATAAAAGAGACCAGCAACATTTTGACCCGCAGGTCTTTCTCAAGCCTGAAATCCCTACATACTAGTGGCATTATATAGTATATTAAAATCAACAAAGGCCCCAATCAGAAGTGTGAAGAGAAACCCACCCACAACAACACCAACAATAAATGACATACAGCTGCACTTATGTCAGTTGAAAGTGCAATTCGAACATCCCGGTAGCAAACCCCATGTCCCCGTGAGGTCCCAGCGTCCAGTAGTATCCACTGCGCATGCGTTACTCGCTTCAAAGACATCGCGAGGGGACAAGCCAGTTAACATGGTCAGCGCCAGGGAAGACAAGTTGCTAGTGCTAAGTCGGGGAGGATAACTCAGGATGATATTGGGCCTACAGTCTGTTATCTGCAGTGCTCCTCTCCTGGACAGGGAACACTCCAGAGGAGGACGGGGGAAAGGAACACTCCGCTGACACTCACTCTGTACTCTTGTAGACAGCTCTGCATGGTGGACTCCTCACTTCATTCTCTCATCAGAGGTGGTTCCTGTCATGGAAGGCTTCAGGATACCTTTGCTCCTCATCACTTCACCACATGAGGGTTGAAGGTACCCCCATGTGGCTGGCACTCTCACTCCGCTCTCAACCATTGAAGATCAGGAACTCCTCTACCACACCACAATCACTCACATTTATAGGGTACAGACCTCACGTGGCTAGACAGATATTGATACTTTCCCAGCCACTGTCAGACAGTAACCTCTTGCATGCGGCAGCTGTGCAATACACATAACAGCAGACCAGACACTTTGCACAGTGCATGGAGGGGCCAGAAATAGGTGATTTGGGCCACTACACTGGTGAAAGCTGCTGTCTATGCCCTGGACAGCAAGAGTAACAAACAGAGAAGTCCAGAATTGTATTGAAAGACCCGATATATCACTGGAGGGGAACATGGCTCGGCTCAGGCTCACGTATTTTGGCCATATAATGCGAGCAGAATCGCTAGAAAAATCTATAATGCTTGGACAGATCAGTGGCAAAAGGAGACCCGGCCGCCAAAAGACACGATGGCTGATACTGTCAGAGCTGATACTGGCATGGATATCACACAACTGAAAGAAGCAGTGCAAAACCGAAAAACATGGAGGGAACTCGCCTTTAGGGTCGCCGAGGGTCGTGAATAACTAAACAGCTAACAACAAGTATTATGACTGAGCAAGTTGATCTCTTCTAGGAAGGTATTTACCCTTTGGCAAGACACTTTCAGCTGGACAATGCAATGCCATAGGGTCGTATAGTCCTAGACTAGTATTGGGAATAGGACAGTAAGATTTCCTTCTGTTAGGAGTCTGTTTCCAGAAAGTGACCACCAGTATATAACGTTTCCCTACTTTACTACTACTTTACCAGCCTATTTTGTGCTTTAACCCCTTAGTGATGGCTCCATTGCCTTTTTATATCCTGGCTTTAATTATCAGGTACGTAAACACATGCATCCCCTGAGGATTAAAGCCCCATGGGCTGTGGATGTGACAGCTTCATGCTGTCGGCTCCCGGAGGTAGCCAACAACATGGACCAGTCATGGGGGGTAGCAGGAAGCTCTATCAAATGGAGTTTCAGCTCCCCTCATGGATCGCATCCAGGAGGGGGTTGAAACTACTCACCCCCATCCTCCGCGATGTCCGGCGATGATCTGGTCCAGAACAGACCCTTTGTCGTGAAAATGACATGTGCAGACAACCAGATTGGCGTGGGACATTTGAAATCTTCTGCTTCCTGGCTACTTCTCGGAAATGTTGTAAAAAGTAAAAATAAAGTTAAAGTGTCACCTCCCTCATGGATCGTATCCATGAGGGGAAGTGAAAATACTCACTTCTGTCCTACGTGATGACCCGTTGTGATTTGGTCCTTTCAGGACCATAAGTCGCCTTCTGCGCATGCGCACCTGAGGGGAACGTCAGGCGAGTGAACAGAAAGGCTCGTGCCCTGGGAAATTTAAAATCCCTCTGCTCCAGACCAGCATGTGCAGCCTGGAGCACAGAGAGGTCCCCAGGGACCAATAGAGAACAGTAATCATGTAAAATTTAAAAGAAAAAAAAAAATTTAAGTGTAAAAAAAATGAAAAAAAAAAGTTAAAAAAGTTAAAGTTTCATCTCACCTCACGGATGATATCCATGAGGGAGGATGAAATTACATACCTAAGGCCCCCGTATTTATCCACAAACCTTACCCCGGTTTCTGCGCACGTGCCTGTCGCCAACATGGCAGACGTGTGCAAAAGCCGCAGATTTCCCAGGTAATTTAAAATTTCCCTGCTCCTGGCTACCAAACGTAGCCAAGAGCATGGAGATTTCATGGGGTGCCGCGGTATGTGTTCCCTGGTGACGTGATCGCCGCTATCCAATGGATAATAGCACTCATGTTAAAGCAAAAAAAGGTTAGAATTTCATCTCCCGTGACGGATCCGATCCATAAGGGGAGGTGAAATTACTTACCAGCAATGTCCCCCAATGGGATCTTTATCTGCTGACCTTTCTACAACTTTTTGTAATATGGATTATAAAAGGAGTTTCCAAGAACAGTCTCCGTGGCTGCCTTATGTAAGAGGTCTCAATCTCCATGTTCTGTATTATGGTTCTATGTCTCCACCTTTTTTCTGTTATCTGGGTCTATGTCTCCACCTTCTAAATTCTGTTATCTGGGTCTATGTCTTCACTGTCTGGATTCTGGTATCTGGGTCTATGTCTCCACCTTCTGTAATCTGTTATCTGGGTCTATGTCTCCACATTCTGTATTCTGTTATCTGGGTCTATGTCTCCACATTCTGTATTCTGTTATCTGGGTCTATGTCTCCACATTCTGTATTCTGTTATCTGGGTCTATGTCCCCACATTCTGTATTCTGTTATCTGAGTCTATGTCCCCACATTCTGTATTCCGTTATCTGGGTCTATGTCCCCACAGTCTGTATTCCGTTATCTGGGTCTATGTCTCCACGTTCTGTATTCTGTTATCTGGGTCTATGTCTCCACATTCTGTATTCTGTTATCTGGGTCTATGTCTCCACATTCTATATTCCATTATCTGGGTCTATGTCTCCACATTCTGTATTCTGTTATCTGGGTCTATGTCTCCACATTCTGTATTCTGTCATCTGAGTCTATGTCTCCAGATTCTGTATTCTGCTATCTGGGTCTATGTCTCCACCTTCTGTAATCTGTTATCTGGGTCTATGTCTCCACATTCTGTATTCTGTTATCTGGGTCTATGTCTCCACATTCTGTATTCTGTTATCTGGGTCTATGTCTCCACCTTCTGTAATCTGTTATCTGGGTCTATGTCTCCACAATCTGTATTCTGTTATCTGGGTCTATGTCTCCACCTTCTGGATTCTGTTATCTGGGTCTATGTCTCCACATTCTGTATTGTATTATCTGGCTCTATGTCTCCCAGTTTTGGAGTCTGTTTTTCTGGATTTGTTAGCTCACAGAGACTTGAGAGTCTCAAAATTGGACCAGTACTTCATTCCCATCAGTACTGGCAACAGATTATGAAAAAAACATCAATCCATATTGCAACAGTTTTTTGTGTCCATATTTTAAATGCGTGTATAAACTCTTATAGACTTGCATAATGGGACGGAATTCCTGTCCACGGTGCATATACTGTGGGATTTGGGCTGTCAAAGTAAGGGGATCACATGATCTACAGTCAGTCAGGATTAGAGTAGATACTTCATTAAAATACCAGGTAAGGGCTTTTACCCACTAGCGTTTTTTTAACGCTGCGATATCGCTACTTTTCTTTTTCTGCACATGTCAATGGGGCTTTCGAATGTTAAAATTGCATCACACAAAAATCGCTTTGTGCTTCTGCGATTTTAACATTAGAAAGCCCCATTGACATTTGCAGGAAAAAAAACACAGTGATATCGCAGCGTTAAAAAAACGCAAGCGGGTAAAAGCCCTAAGAGACTCCGCCAGTATATATTATGTTGGTCCAAAATGGTAGCACCAATTTAAAAAGTGCTTCTTTAGTAAAGTATATTTTAAAAAAATGTTCACCGTATGAACAGCTAGAATGATTTTTTTTCCCATAAAACAATATTTTGATTGTGCAAAATTGTTTAACCCCTTAAAGCCGCAATACTTTAAGTTTTTTTTTTCATCCGTACCTTAAATTTTTTATTTTTCCAGTGACATAGGTACATGGCGGCTTGTTTTTTTGCCGGACAAGTCCTATTTTTTATGGTACCACTTAACTTATCATTAGAGATGAGCGAGCGTACTCGGAAAAGCACTACTCGCTCGAGTAATTTGCTTTATCCGAGTATCGCTGTGCTCGTCCCTGAAGATTCGGGTGCCGGCACGGAGCGGGGAGCTGCAGGGGAGAGCGGGGAGGAACGGAGGTAAGCTCTTTCTCTCCCTCTCTCCCGCCCGCTCTCCCCTGCTCCCCGCTGCGACTCACCTGTCAGCTGCAGCGGCACCCGAATCTTCAGGGACGAGCACAGCGATACTCGGATAAAGCAAATTACTCGAGCGAGTAGTGCTTTTCCGAGTACGCTCGCTCATCTCTACTTATCATATAAAGTACCATAAAACTTTTTGAATTTTTTAAGTTAGGCGAAATGGGAATGCAATTGCACCGTTTTTTTTTAGGGAGGGGAGTTGTTTTTCTGTTGCTCCCGTTGCAGAAAAACTGACATTATTTGGTATAAACAAATACTTAAAAAAAACATTTTGTCTTCATCTTTCAACTCCCATAAGATTTTTCTGGTTCAAAAATATTTTATTGTTATTATAACAAATGCCAAAATCACTGGTTCACTAATACACTCACCAACATAGTGCAATACAAATCCAAATAAAGTGAGATAGAACAAGCGAGAAATATAGGTTTTATCTAGTCAATAGCATAAATACAAGATGGCGTAATCTCCCCATGTGAGAGAGACGGGGACCAAATAACACAAGCCCCTACCTACGGTAGAAGGGAGGGAGTAATCGAAAAAGGAAAATAAACGCCTGAGGTGATAACAACAAAAAAAGCATGTGAAAGTGACCGCTAGAAAGAGGATAATTATATCCTGGGGGAGGGAGGCGGGATGGAGAGGTGGTGTGTGTGTGTGTGTGGGGGGGGGGGGTTACCCAGTGTGAACCCATCTCCAAAACAACAAATTTAAAAGTTTCTTAAATGATGCTTTGAAACTCAGACCTCCAATTATGATGTTTAAACACTAAAGATGAGCGAGTATACTCGCTAAGGCACATTACTTGAGCGAGTAGTGCCTTAGCCGAGTATCTCCCCGCTCGTCTCTATAGATTTGGGGGCCGGCGGGGGGCGGGGAGCGGCGGGAGAGCAGGGAGCAACGGAGGGGAGATCTCTCTCTCCCCCGCAACTCACCTGTCACCCGCGCCGGCCCCCGAATCTTTAGAGACGAGCCGGGAGATACTCGGCTAAGGCACTACTCGCTCAAGTAATGTGCCTTAGCGAGTATACTCGCTCATCTCTATTAAACACCATTATGAAGCCAGGACCCTGCTGTAGGAGAAGAGCAGAACTGAATGCAAGTTGCCCAGATACTATGGTGTTTAGTAAATTTGTTTTCGTCCTCCGCACACGACTCTTCTCCCATACGTTTTTTGTAATGGTACAGACCCAGGTAGTAGGGCTTACATGTTATTGAAACCACAAAGTAACAAATTATTTTTCCACTTTCACTTAAAAATGTATTTAGTAAATAAATTATATCTACCCCAAAATGGTGCTAATGAAAAATATGACTTATTCCACAAAAACTAACACCTGATTGGGTACATCAACATCATAGTTACAGCTCATTAAATATTCTATTTTACAACTAGGGGAAAATTTGATAAAAATCTCTATATATTTGCTTTCATTGTAATTGTATGACAGATAGAATGTTACTTATCCTGCATGGTGAATGGGGTAGATTTAAATCACAAAAAATGAGGAAGTCCTGTTTTTTCCATTCCCCTAAAAGTTGATAAAAGTTAATTTTATCAACTAAAATATGTTCTGTAGTCCTAAATGCCAAAATAAGCTCAGTCTTGAAGGGTTTAAAGGGGTCATTATTTAGTCCTGTCTATTACCTGGTGATGGGAGCTGCTGGTGGGTCTCCATCATGGCCTCCTTGTACAGATCCTTGTGTCCTTCTAAATACTCCCACTCCTCCATGGAGAAATAGACAGCGACATCCTGACACCTTATAGGAACCTGACAACACAATATACAGTCATTACCCAGAAGCCTCCAGTGCTGTTACTGTATAATATCCCAGCATTCCCTGCAACGTCACCTCTCCAGTCAGCAGCTCAATCATCTTGTTGGTGAGTTCTAGAATCTTCTGTACATTGATGTCCTCATGTATCAGGGGGTGAGGTGGGGGCCCCGAGATTGGGCTCAGGTGTCTTCCCCATCCATCACACACAGGGGCCCGACAGCCATCACTAGAGGTCTTCTTCTCTACTGTGTAATCCTGTATATGCGTAGACAATAATAAATATCATTATAGACATTTCCAGAGTTCATCCCCTCTCCAGTGACGTCATCTGTTATTACCATAGATGAAAATGATATAATGTGACATCAGAATCTCCACCCTCTCTAGTGACATCATTTGTTATTCCCATAGATAATAAGGATGTAATGTGACATCATTAGAATCTCTCCCCTCTCCAGTGATATCATCTGGTATTACCATAGATAAGAATGATGTAATGTGACATCATCAGAATCTCCACCCTCTCTAGTGACATCATCTGTTATTCCCATAGATAATAAGGATGTAATGTGACATCATTAGAATCTCTCCCCTCTCCAGTGATATCATCTGGTTTTACCATAGATAAGAATGATGTAATGTGACCTCAATAGAAATTCTCACCTCTCCAGTTAGCTGGAAGAAAATCTCAAGGGTGAGATTTAATACACTTTCCACCATTTTGTTCTTGTCCTTCTCCATCCTAAAAAAAAGAAAAAAGATTAGCGTAAAAAAGATCTAAACAGCACTACAAAATTACATGCAAAAATATACAATTACTGGAGATAAGAGGGAACATAAGTGTGCCCATTTTGTATTCTCTCTTTACCATTCCATCAATCCTTACCATTCCATCAATCCTGACAGCACACATGTAGGTTGCCCTCTGACCACGCTGGAACAGGAAGAGGAGAGTTCAAAAGGCCACCTCCCACCACCATTCTCCAGTGTTCTTTCTGTCCCAACGGATACAGAGGAGATCTCCTCCATGGATTACTGGAAGGGAGCATGGAAAGATCACTTACCTAAGCGATAAAGAGCACAGTCCTCTGCCCACTCTACAAGCGGTGACGATTTTCAGATCTCTCGCCCATCTTCATATGCTTCAGCATCCCTGCGTATGAGCCTCATCTTTAGCCGGTGATATGGCAGCTAGCTCAGTGGTGCTGGATGATTGCATGGCGCCACATCTCACGAGATGTCAAATGCACGCTCCAGCGGCGTCAGCCCCACCAAATAAAAAAAAAACGGTAGCTCCACTACCCCAGAGAGCTTGTCCTGCGGGATTACAGCTCAGAGACACCTCCTTACGCTATGGACAGCATGGACGATGGCAGGGGAAATCTACAAACCAGGAGTAGTCCAATTGGCTGTCTATATTTGGTATAATGGCTCCTCTTGTTAATGCAGGATAAAACACCAAAGCCAAGGCCTGATGCAAAAAGGCTAATATAATCAGAGCGGTGCAAAAATCCTTAATGGATAATCTATGCCAGATGGTTAGAGAAGAGGTTCAGGCATTAAAAGCAGGACCAGTCTCTCAACCCCAGCCGGGCCCCTCTAGGCCAACAAATGAGCCCAGCAGGCTCACCTAGCCTTAACTGTGACTCTAGACGAACTGTGCAATTAAGTAAGTGGGAATGACAGGCCCACTCCAAGCTTCCCATCATTCTTAGGGTTATATGTCCTCTATATCCAAATTATCAGAGAGGGAGTTATCTGAGGGAGAGCTTTCTAAATTAACAACCCCCCTGACTGTAAAACAAACAAAAAAAATAGCTCAGGTTAGTAGAGCTGCTGACTGATGCTAGAGTCATAGGTTCAAGGCTGAGCAAGGGCAACCTTTGTCTGCCTTTAAAAAAATGATAAAATTCTCTCTCCCCCATAGCATCAGGGAATTGCTGAGAGTGGTGGTAAACGTCCAACACCCAAAAATGCAGAGTTTGGAAACTCTGCAAGGTGTGCCCTATGGCATAAGGCCTGGGCAGAAGATACAGTCTCACAACATAAGCTATGCTCCATTCCAATCATAGGGGGAGTATTTATTCGAGCCAGAACTTGAGAAGATTCTTGAAAAAGTGAGAGATAAGGAAAAAGGTTCCCAACCCAAAGGAATCCTTCCTTTTCCAAGCAGGCGTACTAGCCTAGGGATCAGAAAGGCAAGGGCAAAACTGGTACATGGGCCTATGCGACAGGAGGCAAGGGTAAGAGCCCCTCTTTAGCCCAAGACAGCCAAATCCCAGGGTACTGCAGATAATTTATCTGGGATACAGAATAGAATTCTCGGGCCCTCACCCTAAAAGGTTTAGAGGGGGAGAGATTGGGGCATGGAGTTCAGGACTTAATACATTTAAGAGCTGTTATCGCAGTTCCTTTAGAGCAGTGATGGTGAACCTTTTAGAGCCCGAGTGCCCAAACTGCAACCCAAAACCCACTTATTTATGGCAAAGTGCCAACACGTCAGGGGGCGGGGCTTATCACGACGTAGGATTTTACCTCCGTTGTTCTAAAAAGCACAGGGCCGCTTTAAAATAGACAGGGTGCAGATTGTGACTGCTTCTTGGATGCGGGAATACTGCAGAATGTCCTCAATGGAACTTTCTGTGGAGAATTCTGCAGCATTTCTGCATCCAAAAACCAGTCAAATTCTGCACCCTGTCTATTTTGAAACAGCCCTGCCCATTTCCACCACATGCAAACATACCCCAACGATAACAGTGACCCCCCCAGCGATAATAGTGGCCCTAGTATCATAGTGACATCCCACAGTGGCCCCCAGTATAATAGTGACATCCCACAGTTGCCCCCAGTATAATAGTGACATCCCACAGCGGCCCCCTGGGACCCACATACTTACCCGTTCCTCCTCGTGGAAGCTCCGCTGATCCTCTGCCCGGCACTGATGCCGGGGGCACACTGTCAGAGTGTTGCCGGACGCCTCCTCCCCCTACTCTCGCGGAACCTAAGGGGAGATGTCAGGGGAGGAGGATCCCAGCTGCACACTGACATCACAGCATGTACGGGGATCAGCGCCGTTAGCAGCAGTGCTGAGTGAATACCGGCAGGGGAGCCGCGGCCCCTGCCGGTATGCACTAACGTGGTGAGCAGCTGACGGTGGCGCGTGCCAGCAGGGAAGGCTCTGCGTGCCACCTCTGGCTCGCGTGCCATAGGTTCGCCACCACTGCTTTAGAGGAACAGTTTTCTGTTTATTACTATTTGTTTTGGTTAGTAAACTTATCATTTTGAACTATAGTTAATATAAATTCTCTTAATCAGTACATTTCTGAATTTAAGTTTAAAATGGAGACAATTAGGTCCACAATTTCTCTGATTAATCATGGCAGCACCATGTGCATGCTGACCTTAAAGACGCATACTATCATGTTCTCATCCACCCGACATACCAAAGATATCTCATATTTGCGGTTAAAATAGGTTTAGGAATCATTCATTTTTAGTTTGTCTATCTACCCTTGGAATTTCCTCTGCTCCCCGAGTGTTCCAAGGTAATGATTGAGCTGATTAGCTATATCTGGGATATAGGAATTAGCATCTTTCTTGATCTAGTTGATCTACTTACTGTTTCGGTCAGCTAAAACTCTATGGACAGTCACCTTAGACAGACAGTTAAACTATCCTAGTTAGGTTGGCTTATCAAGTTTGGAGGATCAAGCCTAAGGCCGGCTGCACACGAGCATGACGGGCTCTGCCGCGGAATATTCCGCAGCTAAGCCCGTCACGGCGCCCCCCAGAGACCCCATACTTACCAGCGGATCCGGCGTTTTCGCTCCCGCATGACGCTTCCCCGCCCACCGCGCCGCGTCACATGACACACCCACCGCGTCACATGACGCGGCCGGTCGTGTCATGTGACGCGCCGGCCGCTTCATATGACGCGGCGGCGGTAGGCGGGACAGCGTTTTCACGCTATCTTCCGCTGTGTTACAGCGGGAGATAGCGTGAACGGACTGTTTCTATTGACTGCAATGGAAGCCGTTAGCGCATACACCCGCGGCAAATAGGGCATGCCGCGGGTGAGGACGGGAGATTTCACGGTGCGGAACTCCGCGGTGGAATTCCGCACTGTGTGCCCTGAGCTAATAGGTTCAATAGAACCTAATAGCTGCGGGCGACGCAGCGGATTTTCGCCGCGAATTACGCGGCGGAAGTCCGTTCGTGGGAAGGAGGCCTAAACCTGGACACTCAAAATATTTTCTCAGGGTATTCCGATTCCTCAAAGGGTTACTCCATTTAACCTCAGACAAAAAGAGTTGATATCACCCTTTCCATTAGGAGATATAACTAGAGAGACTCTGTCTCTCTAAAAGAAAACATGAGGGTATTCAGTCAGATGACTGGCTGTCTGCAGATGGTCCCTTGGGCACAGTTCCACTTTAGGCCTCTTCAGGAGGAAATCCTGCCGACAGGGGATAGAATGCAATTGTTTTTTTAGACAAAAAGTTTAAGTGTCCACCCAAATGGGAAAGAAATCCCTTGAAATGGTGGCTGTCACTCAGCAGTCTTAAAAAGGGCGTTCAACGGTCCTTATCCCCATTTATTTGGTAACCACTGATTCTAGTCAGTCAGGCCTGGGGGGCACAGGTGGCAGATAGGAAGCTTCAGGGTTCCTGGCCTTCCCACATCTGCTCTCGATCCTCAAGTACTAGGGAGCTTAGAGCAGTATGGGAGACGTTGATGCAAACAGGACATAATACGTGGAAAAAACATTAAAATATTTTCAGACAACATTTCAACAGTGTCTTATTCGCCATCATGGCCTTACCAGACAGTCATCTTCAACATCTCTCACATAGAATATGTTCCTGGTGGAGGGAAAAATAAAGTCCCTATCGGCCATTTATCTAAGACATTTATATAAGACATCATAGTGGACTTTCTTAGCTAACAGAAATTAGATCCAGGGGAATGGTCTCTGAACTCAGAAGTATTCAATCTGCTAACATCTTAGTGGGTTCAGCCCCGGATAGACCTCTTTGCTTCAAGGCGAAACTTGAAGTCCCACAAGTTCTTTTCTCTAAACCCGGCAGACAATCACCTGGCACTAGACACGCTCTCCCAAGAATGGAATATGGATATGGCATATGCCTTTCCCATCTCCCCTTAACCCCTTAATGACACGGCCTATTTTGGCGTTGAGGACCAAGTGATTTTTGGTATTTTTCCATCTCCATTTTTCAAAAGCCATAACTTTTTTATTTTTCCGTCAACGCGGCCGTATAAGGGCTCTCTTTTGCATGGAGAGCTGTAGTTTTTATCGGTGCCACTTTTGTGTACATAGACTATATCGTAGAACTTTTATTATTTTTTTTATGATAACAGGGAGAGAAAACACATCAATTCTGCCATAGATTTTTTTTTTTTTTACAGCGTTAATCATGCAGCATAAATGACACACTAAATTTTTTCCGCTGGTCGGTCCGGTTACAACGATACCAAAATTCTTATATTTTTTTTAGGTTTTTACACTTTTTTGCAATAAAAACCCTTTTTTTGGAAATCTTTTTTTTTCTCTATAGCTGCATTCAAAGTCCTGTAACTTTTTTATTTCTCTATGTACGAAGCTCTATAAAGGCTTATTTTTTGCGAGACGAGCTTTAGTTTTTTTTGGTTCCATTTTGGGGAATGTACGGCTTTTTTGATCACTTTTATTGCATTTTTTGGGAGGCAAAATGCTAAAAATTAGCATTTTGCCTCAGTTTTTTAGCGTTTTTTTGTTACGCTTTTTGCCGTACAAAATAAAAAGCATGTTCAACTTTTTGTACATGTCATTACGGACGCGTCAATACCCAGTATGTGGGGTTTTTTAAATTTTTTTTACGCTAATATTAGAAAAAGCATAAAAAAGGGTTTTTTTTACATTTTTCTTTTTTTTACATTTTCTTTTCTTTTTTTTTACACTATTTGAGTCCCTCTGAGGGACTTGCAGCACTGTACCGATGATCGCTGTCATAAGGCATGGCAGAGCTACTGCTCTGCCATGCCTTATCGCTTATACAGCGATCATAGGCATTGGCAATACAGGACACCAGTGTCTGGCATCCTGTTGCCATGGTGCCATCCTGTTGCCGCGATGACATCGCGCGAGCCGGCCGGAGACACAGAGGGAGCGCGCTCCCTCTGTGAACTCTTTCCCTGCCGCGATCTACTTAGATCCCGCTGTGGGATAGCGCTGGATCATATGTGATCTCGCGCTATTCCCAGGATGTACCAGTACGTCCTGTTGCGGGAAGTAAAAGGGTCCCAGGACGTACCGGTACATCCTGGGGCGGGAAGGGGTACATATCTCGAGCCATACAAAAAATTCTGAACTGCCAGGTAATCTTCATCGCCCAAGCATGTACAAAAGACCCTGGTTCCCATTGCTGTCCTCACTGACAGTTCAGACCCTGATTCCGCTGCCTCTCAGGCAGGGCCTTATGTCCTAGGGTGCAGTGTTCTGCCACAAGATCAACAGGAATTAAATTGATTCCTTGGCTGCCGAAAGGCAAAGATTGAGTGGCCAAGGACTGTTGTCCAAGGTAATAACCACTCTGTCCTACTAGAACGCTTGGCAAAAACAGAACTCTGCAGCGACATGGAGGAATTTGTTAAGAGACTAAGACTGAAAGAACTCTTCCATCACAAAGAGGAGGCAGGACTCTTAAGCACCCAAACACAGGAGAAACTAAAGGCCCAGAAGAAGTCTGATTGGACACCCCCTCCTGGCCGCAACCCCACTTTGGACAAATATATAGATTCCTTTAAACATGAGGTGCAATCTACTATACTGGACAAGCAGAAAAGGGAAGCATTTAATATCAATATGCAAGAAAGAAGGGCCATCTATGCACTCAAAGACAACAAGGAAATCACCATTAAGCCTGCAGATTAGGGTGGTGTTATAGCCCTCATCAGAACTCTGTCTGTGGGCTCCACAAAAAACTTTTGGACTTGATATTGGAGAACCCCAGGGTTGGAACATTTTACATGCTTCCAAGACTACGCAAAGCTGGCAACCCAGGGAGGCCAATTATCTCCGGTGTGGGAACCCTCACTGAAGGAATATGAGGATGGGTGGAAGGTGTCCTCAAACCACTAGTGATTATACACAACCAGCTATTTGCAGGACACCATGTACCTACTGAACAAACTATCAACCATAGGTTCCCTCCCTGATGGTGCTATCCTGGCCACCATGGATGTGGAAACCTTATATTCCAACATCCAACTTGAAGATGGACTGACCGCCTGCCAGGCACACCTCTTAGCAAAGACATATTCCTGCAACTCACTGGAACAGCCATGGGCAGTAAAAATGGCACCGCAATATGCCAATCTTTTCATGGCAAAACTGGAAAGTGACTTTCTGGCCTCCTGCCCCAGCAAACCATTGGCCTAATTCTGCTACATTGATGACATCATAATCATCTGTACTAACACCGAACAAGAACTAATAGAATTCCATGAGTGTTTCAATGCATTACACCCCACCATAAACCTGACATCAACTTTTTGGATACCATAATGAAAATTTCAAACAACTCAATACAGACATCACTATACTGAATACAGATTGATCGGGCTACATACCTCAGATGGGACAGTTCCTATCCTAAACACATCAAAAAGTCCATGGTCTACAGCCAGGCCATCAGATACAACCGGATTTGCTCCAACCCAACAGGCAGAAAGGAACATTTATACCATCTTAAAGGGACATTTTTAAATAAGGGTTACCATCCCACCTCATTTGATGACCAAATCACCAGAGCCACCAGGAAACCCAGAAATCAACTACCCCTATACACAGAGAAGGAAGAAAACAGACATGTACCTCTAGTAGTGACCTACAATCCACAGCTAGAGGTAATAAGGAAGACCGCAAAGAAACTACACCATACCCTACACAAGGATGACCGCCTGAAGACCATATTGCCGGACCCTCCTCTTCTGTGTTACAGGCAACCCTAAATTTGAGGAACTGTATAATCAGGAGTGCATTGCCCTCTGACACACAAAAAGGAACCTATCCCTGTAATGTAAGGAGCTGTAAGACCTGCTCATATATACTGACCGCAGACAGGATACAAATCCCCAACATACAGCAAGACTATAAGATCCCGGGGGCATTCACATGTTCCATGTCTGATATTGTGTACCTGATCATGTGCAGTAAATGTCCTGTTGGGGCCCTTGATGTTGGAAAAACAGAACAAAAACTGAAAGCTAGGATGAGGTCTCACCGCCACACAATTAAAGAGAGAAAGGCCAAATTACTTGTGACCAAGCACTTTTCTAGTCACGGACACATAAAAGTTATTATGCTTAAAGGCAATTTCAAATCACAAAGCAATAGAAGAATTTGGGAGTACAAATTTATAACAACTTTTGATACTTTCAACAGAGAGTTAAATACTTCAAGAGGATTCATGCATGACTGGAAAGTATAAGAAATCTATAGCAGAGATAACACTGCTGGCCTGGTGACCCCCTAACACTAATTCAGGGACCGTAAAACCTTCATATCTTTAGCAGTGGACTATAAGTATTTGTTTATTTCTCTACTCATCCTGTTGTGGTATACTTTTAAGAGCAAACTACTCACACCATGTCTGTGTCTTGTCATAAGTATTTGTGTATGCCTCTTCAGATCTATTTAATTAAGCCTGTGGAAGAATCCTGAGAGGTTTGAAAGCTCGCTATAACATCATGAATTTTTGTTAGCCATTAAAAGGTATCCTATCTACAGGATTACTTGTTTTCTCTTGCTGGGAACAATCACATACTGTCCCACATGGAATAGGAAATAATTCTGCCTTCCTTCTGTCAGGACCATAAAAATGACAAGGAATGGTGTCTACATATCTGAGATGTCAGACGTGTAGTCTTAACTTACTTACAAGTCTCACAGTCCTTTAGAAGATTTAATAATTATTTCTTCAGTTTCAGTGCCAGAATAAGGACCTGCTTCCCCGTGCGGGGATAAGAGCCCACTTCACGAGGGTTCTCGCCTCACTCATAGGCTGAACACAGCAAAGCCTCAGAGCCAATTGAAAGTCACAACCTGGTCTAGTGTCTACCATTTTCTAAGCATTATCGCTTGGATCTCCTTTCTGGTGGGGAGCTGGCCTTTGGGCAGCAGGTCCTCCAGGCTGTGGTCCCTCCTATTAGTACCGTTATAATCTGGTATTGCCTCCATGTATGCTGTCAGAATGGATATAAGGGAGAAGACAGTATTCCTTCAAGCCAAAGTCAGACTCTTTATACAAGCCTTGTAACAATGACTGGGAATTAAAAGCAAAGCCAGACGCCATGTACAGACAGCTGTTTCAGGGTATTTGCCCTTCATCAGTGTAGAGTAGGAGTCTGCCTTTGCTAGTGAGAGGCCTGGGACGGGGGTCAGAAATGCTATCTTTTCTCATTAGGGAGAGCACCTAGACGGTGGCAAATGCAGGCGCTTGCCCGAAGGAGAAAAGATAGCATCAAGATGGATGGAATGGTAAAATTAGAATTCATTTTACCGTTAATCCCTTTTCCAGGAGTCCATCATGACAGCACATACTTACCCACCCTTGTAGATTACTGTATACTATGCATGTAACATAACAATACGTTGGTGTTTGAGCAACAATAGAGGATTAGGCCACGTATCCGTTGTGATTATTAGGAGTCACTGGAGAAGGCTGGTGGGAGGTGAACTCTCCTCGTGTCCCGGCGAGGTCAACCTTCATGTGTGCGGTCATGATGGACCTGTGGAAAAGGGATTAAAGGGGTTGTCCCGCGAAACAAAGTTGGGGTATACACTTCTGTATGGCCATATTAATGCACTTTGTAATGTACATTGTGCATTAATTATGAGCCATACAGAAGTTATTCACTTACCTGTTCTGTTGCTAGCGTCCCCGTCTCCATGGTGCCGTCTAATTTTCAGCGTCTAATCACCCGATTAGACGCGCTTGCGCAGTCCGGTCTTCTCCGTGTTGAATGGGGCTGCTCGTGCTGGAGAGCCGCTCCTCGTAGCTCCGCCCTGTCACGTGTGCCGATTCCAGCCTCCTGATTGGCTGGAATCGGCAATGGACCGCACAGAAGACCTGCGGTCCACCAAGGGTGAAGATCCCGGCGGCCATCTTCGCAAGGTAAGTAAGAAGTCACCGGAGCGCGGGGATTCGGGTAAGTACTATCTGTTTTTTTTTTTCAACACCTGCATCGGGTTTGTCTCATGCCGAACGGGGGGGCTATTGAAAAAAAAAAAAAACCGTTTCGGCGCGGGACAACCCCTTTAACAGTAAAATGAATCCTAGTTTTTTGAATGAATTGCAGCAGCAGTTCAATAGTTTGTATGGTGGTATAAACAAGTGTACATCAGATGGAGTGAATTGAACCCATTGATTTTAATGATTTCGTTCACATGAGCGCATTTTCACGAGATGTGTGATCCCATGAAAAGTACTCAGCATTTACTATTTTGGCCACTTAGGTGAATGGGCGGACACAAATATGCAGTGAATACACATGAATCACTTCGGGGATGCAGGGATCCTCCGCCGCGGCTGTCACAGCTGTGGCAGAGGATCACAGAGTTTCTCCCATTGCCTTTAATGGGGCTGGCAATGTGAGATCACGCATCTAGATAGAACATTCTGCGATTTAGTTCCCGCATAACATCGCATTGCGGTGCCGTGCAGGAAAACATCACTCATGTCTATGACTCCATTCAGAAGAATGGGGTTCATATTTGTGCATCTCGTAACACACAAATCTTGCATGATGTGAAGCCAGCCTTAGGGCACACATGCCAAACAGGGCCGGTGCGCTGAATCCAGCATGTGGCCTCATTTTATTTTAACCGCCAACCGTGCATTAAACTTCAAAGGGGTTATCCAGGCAGCGTCTGCCGGGATCCAGTGGGGTCGAAGCTGGAGCACTGCTCTGACCGCTGTGTGGTGGCTGATGCTTGTAATTGCAGGCGCAGCTCTCATTGAAATGAATGGGACCTCAGCCTCCAATTACAAGTGCAGCTCTGATTGATTTCAGTGAGAGCTGCACTTGTAATTACGAGTGCCGACTGCTATAAACAGCTGACACCCGCATTGTATAGAGCGAGATTGCCCCACGATCTCCCTTCATACATACCTTGAATCTGGAAGACGTATCTGCAGAAATATCATATACTGCAATACTGAAGTATTGCAAGTTCAAGTCTCCTAATGGGACTAAACAAAAAAGTTAAAATAAGTGGGGGAAAAAAAATGATTTTTTTTTATTATTACTGTAAAAAAATTAGGTATATTAAAAAGTAACCAAAAATAAATAAAAGAAGTTTTTCCATATTTATAAAGCAAAATAAAGAGAAAAAAACCATTAGGGCTTTTACGGATGTGGTGATATCAATCTATATAAACACTACATTTATCCCACACTGTGAAGACCATTACAAAAAGAAAAATCCACAACGCCAGAAATATGCTGCTCGCAGTCACTGCTTTTCCAAGAAAAACTTAATAAAAAGGGATAAAAAAAAGTCATAAATACTGCAGAAAAGGTATCAATAGAAATCACAGGTCGTTCTGCATAAGAGGCCTCACACAACTATATTAAAAACGTACATGGCGGTCGTAAAGTTATCATGTCGCTTTTCCTCATGTGTGTGCGATGCAAAAAAAGGTTCTCCCCCCCAAAAAATGGCGCAACAGCTATGTCGATGGAAAAATAGGAGTTATTATGATTTTTTGAAGGTAGAGAGGAGAAAAAAATGGTAGTGTCATGAAGGGGTTAAGGTTGAACAGCTGTTGCCCCGATCCATGGAATAAAGGGAACATATTCTCAAAACCGAACAGCGGGCGTTATATGGACCCTAAGGCCTCATGTCCACGGGGAAAATCAGATCCGCTGCAGATTCTCAATGGAGAATCTGCAGCGGGTCCCTCCTGCCCCGCGGACATGAGCGCCGAAAATAGCAATTTAAAAGTATTTACCATCCGTAGCGGACCGGGAAGGTCAGCTGTTCCTCACGGCCGGATCTTCATTTTCGGCCGGCGGATGAATTCCTGACGCCGGCGGCACGTCGCCGGCACGTCGTCAACGTGCCGCGCGCATGCGCCGGGCACATCCGCCGAGCCGAAGCAAGGAAGATGCGGCCGTGAGGAAGAGGAGACCTTCCCGGTCCGCTACGGATGGTAAATACTTTAAATTCCTATTTTAGGTCTCCCGCGGATCCGGACGGCTTCCATAGGCTTCAATAGAAGCCCGCGGGAGCCGTCCCCGCGGGAGACCCGCACGAAAATGGAGCATGGTCCAGATTTTTCCATGCTCCATTTTTTTTAAAATCCCTTTTATTGACGATTCGCGGGTATTTATCTACCCGCGGGTGGTCAATGCATCCCTATGGGGTGCGGATCCGCGCGCGGGAGATCCGCTGCGGATCTTAAATCATATTTTGCCCGTGGACATGAGCCCTAAATGTGATTGTTCTCAGCAAGAGAAACGACGTAATCTTGTAGATATGATACCTTTTAATGGCTAACAAAAATACATGATGTAATAATAGCGAGCTTTCGTACCAACGCAGGGTACTTCTTCCGGCTAATGGATTGGATCTGAAGAGGCATGCATATTTATACACACTTATAACATACATACTTATGACAAGGCACAGATATCGATGTGATTGGTTCGCACTTAAAAGGAGTTCTGCAAAACAGACAACAAACTTTTTTTGTCTAGGCACTGATAGCGGAGTGAAAGTTTTATGGTACCTAAATTACTGTTGGAGGGGGGGAAAAGGTCAACAGGCTCGAATTGTTATAAGAGATACACAAACATTTTTAGCTAAATACTGATAAGGGAGTGAAAGGTTATGGTCCCTGAATTACTGTTGATGGGGGTCTTGTCTGTGCAATCAAGTCTCACACTTCCCATTCACGCATAAATCCTGGGGAATAATTTAACCCAGTATTCAGCGTGTCAAAGGTTGTTATCAATTTATACTCCCAAATTCTTCTGTGGTTTTGTGACTTGAAACCACCCTTCAATATCAAAACTCTCATATCTCCTATGTTATGTCCATGGTTAGAGAAGTGCTCGGCCACAGGTAATTCTCTTCTTCTGTGTTCAATCGTGTGGCGATGAGATCTCATCCTGGCTTTGAGTTTCTGTCCCGTTTCTCCAACATAAAGACCCCCAACAGGACATTTACTGCACATGATTAGGTACACAACATTGGACGAGGAACATGTGAATGTCCCCTGGATCTTATAGTCCTGCTGTGTGTTGGGAATCCGTGTCCTGTCCGCAGTCAGTACATGTGAGCAGGTCTTACAGCTCCTTACATTACAGGGATAAGTTCCTTTTTGTGTGTCAGAGGGTAATGCACTCCTGATTATAAAGTTCCTCAAGTTAGGGGGTTGCCTGTAACACAGAAGCGGAGGGTCCGGGAATATGGTTTTCAGACGGTCATCCTTGTGCAGGGTATGGTGGAGTTTTCTTGCGGTTTTCCTTAGTACCTCTAGTTGCGGATTGTAGGTCACTACTAGAGGCACACGATTGTTTCTTTCCTTCTCCTTGTATTGGAGTAGTTGACTTCTGGGTATCCTGGTGGCTCTGGTGATTTGGTCATCAATTGAGGTGGGATGGTAGCCCTGATTTATAAATGTTCTTTTAAGATGGTACAAATGTTCCTCTCTGTCTGTTGGGTTGGAGCAGATCCGGTTGTATCTGATGGCCTGGCTGTAGACAATGGACTTTTTGATGTGTTTAGGATGGAAACTGTCCCATCTGAGGTATGTGGGCCGATCAATCGGTTTTCGGTACAGGGATGTCTGTATTGAGTTATTTGAAATCTTTATGGTGGTGTCCAAAAAGTTGATTTCTGTATGCGAGTAGTTTAATGTCAGGTTTATGGTGGGGTGGAATACATTGAATCTTTCATGGAATTTTATTAATTCTTGTTCGGTGTTGGTCCAGATGA
The DNA here is from genome assembly GCF_035609145.1 of Eleutherodactylus coqui. Lineage (NCBI taxonomy): Eukaryota > Metazoa > Chordata > Amphibia > Anura > Eleutherodactylidae > Eleutherodactylus > Eleutherodactylus coqui. The sequence goes on from NC_089841.1 coordinate 36,620,906, forward strand.
TCATGATGTCATCAATGTAGCGGAAGTAGGCCAATGGTTTGCTGGGGCAAGAGGCCAGAAAGTCACTCTCCAGTTTTGCCATAAAAAGGTTGGCATATTGCGGTGCCATTTTACTGCCCATGGCAGTCCCTGTGAGTTGCAGGAATTTCTCTTTGCCAAAGGAGAAATAATTGTGTGTGAGAATGAATCTTGTGAGTTGTAGCACTGCATCAGAGGCAACCCCATTGGCCTCAAGGTGCGCCTGGCAGGCAGTCAGTCCATCCTCGTGTGGGATGTTGGAATACAAGGATTCCACATCCATAGTGGCCAGGATGGTGCCATTGGGGAGGGGACCTACGGTTGACAGTTTGTTCAGTAGGTCCGTGGTGTCTTGCAGGTAGCTGGTTGTGTTTCTCACCAGTGGTTTGAGGATGCCTTCCACCCATCCTGAGATTCCTTCAGTGAGGGTTCCCACACCTGAGATAATCGGTCTTCCTGGGTTGCCAGCTTTGTGTAGTTTTGGAAGCATGTAGAATGTCCCCACCTTGGGGTTCTCCGGTATCAAGTCCAGAAGTTTTGTGGAGCCCACAGACAGGCTTCTAATGACCCTTCTCAATTCCCTCACATATGTCTGAGTCGGGTCTTGATTCAGTTTGGTGTAGTATCTGGTGTCCGTCAGCTGTCTGTTTGCTTCCTTTTTGTAGTCCGATGTGTTCATGAGGACTATAGCACCACCCTTATCTGCAGGCTTAATTGTGATTTCCTTGTTGCTCTTAAGTGCATGGATGGCCCTTCTTTCCTGCATATTGATATTAAATGTTTCACTTCCATGCTTGTCCAGTATAGTGGATTGCACTGCATGCCTAAAGGAGTCTATGTATTTGTCCAAAGTGCGACTCCGGCCAGGAGGGGGTGTCCAATCAGACTTCTTTTTGGCCCCAAGTTTATCCTGTGTTTGTGTGCTTGAAAGGCCTGTGTCCTCTTTATCATGAAAGAATTCTTTCAGTCTAAGTCTTCTGAAATATTCCTCCATGTCACTACAAAGTTCTGTTTTGTCAAGCGTTTTAGTGGGACAGAATGAAAGTCCCCTGGAGAGGACACTGAGCTCCACCTTACTGGGGTTGTGAGATGACAGATTGATAACACAGCTGACTTTACCTTTGTCCGTGTCCCGTTGGGGGTTCTGTTCCCTCCCGCCAGACTCGGGGTGCTCCTGATCTGTGTTTGGGTACAGGCCTGCTTTGAGTCGAAGTCTCTGGAGTTTCTTTTCCTTGTTCTGAATAAGGCAGCATCGTAGTGTTGTATAAAAGTGTTGCATTTCCAGGTTCACGTCCTCTGTAAGTGTATTTCTTAAAGTTTGTATGTCCACAAGGGCCTTATTCTTGTTGCTGTAGAAGACGTGGATAAGGTGATTCCGCAGTCTCTCAGAAGTCCTGTAGCAAAGACGTTGTGCATAACGAGTGTTGTAAGTGTGCAGAGTTGGGTTCTTTAGGCAGAGGCCTTTGGGAATTAGATGTTCCTTCTTGCATCTGGCTAGAAAGAAAATGTCGCTGTCCAGTTGTGCCAACTTCTTCAGAAGATGTTTCAGTTCCATTTTTGTACGGTACATTCTGGTATCCTCCATTAGGTATAATGAAAACAAAGATCTGGTACCGTGTTAGCCAGTAGAGCAAAATGTGATTGTTCTCAGCAAGAGAAACGACGTAATCTTGTAGATATGATACCTTTTAATGGCTAACAAAAATACATGATGTAATAATAGCGAGCTTTCGTACCAACGCAGGGTACTTCTTCCGGCTTAAATGGATTGGATCTGAAGAGGCATGCATATTTATACACACTTATAACATACATACTTATGACAAGGCACAGATATGGATGTGATTGGTTCGCACTTAAAAGGAATTCTGCAAACCAGAAAACAAACTTTTTTTGTCTAGGCACACTGATAGCGGAGTGAAAGTTTTATGGTCTCTAAATTACTGTTGGAGGGGGGGGAAAGGTCAACAGGCTCGAATTGTTATAAGAGATACACAAACATTTTTAGCTAAATACTGATAAGGGAGTGAAAGTTTATGGTCCCTGAATTACTGCTGATGGGGGTCTTATCTGTGCAATCAAGTCTCACACTTCCCATTCACGCATAAATCCTGGGGAATAATTTAACCCAGTATTCAGCGTGTCAAAGGTTGTTATCAATTTATATTCCCAAATTCTTCTGTGGTTTTGTGACTTGAAACCACCCTTCAATATCAAAACTCTCATATCTCCTATGTCATGTCCGTGGTTAGAGAAGTGCTCGGCCACAGGTAATTCTCTTCTTCTGTGTTCAATCGTGTGGCGATGAGATCTCATCCTGGCTCTCAGTTTCTGTCCTGTTTCTCCAACATAAAGACCCCCAACAGGACATTTACTGCACATGATTAGGTACACCACATTGGACGAGGAACATGTGAATGTCCCCTGGATCTTATAGTCCTGCTGTGTGTTGGGAATCCGTATCCTGTCCGCAGTCAGTACATGTGAGCAGGTCTTACAGCTCCTTACATTACAGGGATAAGTTCCTTTTTGTGTGTCAGAGGGTAATGCACTCCTGATTATAAAGTTCCTCAAGTTAGGGGGTTGCCTGTAACACAGAAGCGGAGGGTCCGGGAATATGGTTTTCAGACGGTCATCCTTGTGCAGGGTATGGTGGAGTTTTCTTGCGGTTTTCCTTAGTACCTCTAGTTGCGGATTGTAGGTCACTACTAGAGGCACACAACACAGAAGCGGAGGGTCCGGGAATATGGTTTTCAACACAGAAGCGGAGGGTCCGGGAATATGGTTTTCCATACCCTGCACAAGGATGACCGTCTGAAAACCGCAAGAAAACTCCACCATACCCTGCACAAGGATGACCGTCTGAAAACCATATTCCCGGACCCTCCGCTTCTGTGTTACAGGCAACCCCCTAACTTGAGGAACTTTATAATCAGGAGTGCATTACCCTCTGACACACAAAAAGGAACTTATCCCTGTAATGTAAGGAGCTGTAAGACCTGCTCACATGTACTGACTGCGGACAGGATACGGATTCCCAACACACAGCAGGACTATAAGATCCAGGGGACATTCACATGTTCCTCGTCCAATGTGGTGTACCTAATCATGTGCAGTAAATGTCCTGTTGGGGGTCTTTATGTTGGAGAAACAGGACAGAAACTGAGAGCCAGGATGAGATCTCATCGCCACACGATTGAACACAGAAGAAGAGAATTACCTGTGGCCGAGCACTTCTCTAACCACGGACATGACATAGGAGATATGAGAGTTTTGATATTGAAGGGTGGTTTCAAGTCACAAAACCACAGAAGAATTTGGGAATATAAATTGATAACAACCTTTGACACGCTGAATACTGGGTTAAATTATTCCCCAGGATTTATGCGTGAATGGGAAGTGTGAGACTTGATTGCACAGATAAGACCCCCATCAGCAGTAATTCAGGGACCATAAACTTTCACTCCCTTATCAGTATTTAGCTAAAAATGTTTGTGTATCTCTTATAACAATTCGAGCCTGTTGACCTTTCCCCCCCCTCCAACAGTAATTTAGAGACCATAAAACTTTCACTCCGCTATCAGTGCCTAGACAAAAAAAGTTTGTTTTCTGTTTTGCAGAACTCCTTTTAAGTGCGAACCAATCACATCCATATCTGTGCCTTGTCATAAGTATGTATGTTATAAGTGTGTATAAATATGCATGCCTCTTCATATCCAATCCATTTAAGCCGGAAGAAGTACCCCTGCGTTGGTACGAAAGCTCGCTATTATAACATCATGTATTTTTGTTAGCCATTAAAAGGTATCATATCTACAAGATTACGTCGTTTCTCTTGCTGAGAACAATCACATTTTGCTCTACTGGCTAACACGGTACCAGATCTTTGTTTTCATTATAAGAGATACACAAACATTTTTAGCTAAATACTGATAAGGGAGTGAAAGTTTATGGTCCCTGAATTACTGTTGATGGGGGTCTTATCTGTGCAATCAAGTCTCACACTTCCCATTCACGCATAAATCCTGGGGAATAATTGAACCCAGTATTCAGCGTGTCAAAGGTTGTTATCAATTTATACTCCCAAATTCTTCTGTGGTTTTGTGACTTGAAACCACCCTTCAATATCAAAACTCTCATATCTCCTATGTTATGTCCATGGTTAGAGAAGTGCTCGGCCACAGGTAATTCTCTTCTTCTGTGTTCAATCGTGTGGCGATGAGATCTCATCCTGGCTTTGAGTTTCTGTCCCGTTTCTCCAACATAAAGACCCCCAACAGGACATTTACTGCACATGACCCTAAAATAATACCGAAAGGCAAGAACCTGCAAAAAACTAAAATGAAGTGACGGCTCTTGAAATACAATGAAAAAACCTCAAAACTTTGTGTTTGAGGTAAAACCACCAGTCCTGAAGGGGTTAATAATCTCTCCCCCCAGGGATCCTTACATGAGGGGGGGACACATACCTCCACCTATAGAGCTGGACCGCAGCCATGTGCTTCCAGGACCTATGATGATGTCACCGTCATGTGATCAGTCACATGTGTGGGAGGAACCAGGGAGCAGAGCTGTGTGTACCTCTACAGCAGGGGTTCCCAAACTTTTTCAGCCATGGAGCCCTTTTTGAAGCAAAAATTTCTCATGGAGCCTGAGGGTGTGGTTAGGGGAGGGGTTAGGGGCAGGGCTTATCACAACAGATGAGGTTTACCTCCGTCCTTCTACCAACAGCTAACACAAGGTGTATCCTCAGCTATGACTGAGGAAGAGGCGCTGCCCCCAAAATGCGTATTTTTATGCTGGTTTAAAATAAAACCGAGAATGAGAGCGTACTTCTTGTATTGTACGTTATATTTCGGCCGCTGCGCCCGCACCCAGCACATTTTTCTCTTCAATAGCCATTATAAAAGGACAGGGCTGTTTAAAAAAAACAGTGAGGAACGTTGGAACGCTGGGTGGGCCATAGATATACATTATATTTAAAATTAACATGCTGCAGAATTAAGTCCCGAACCACATGTCAATATTTGCACAGGTTTTGTGCAGATTGTTTCCACAGCCACTTTGCTACTACAGCTACTGTCAATTCTGCAGCAGACCTGCCCCGTGTGGTTATAGTGACCCCCCTATACTGGTGGCCCTAGTAGAAATAGCATCCCCTATATTGGCCCCAGTAGTAATAGCATCTCCTTTATCAGCCCCATTAGTAATAGTGTCCTCTATATTGGTGGCCACTGTAGTGATAGCGACCCCCTATATTGGCCCCGGTAATAGGCTACCCCTATATTGGATCCAGTAGTAACTGGCTACCCAATTGTGGCCCCAGTAGTGATAGTGTCCCCCATTGCTATCCCAGTAGTAATTAGGTCCAAAATCGCAGCCTCAGTAATAATTGGGTCCCATATTTCCGCCCCAGTAATAATTGGGTCCCAAATTGCAGCCCCAGTAGTAATAGCGTCCCAAATTGCAGCCCCAGTAGTAATAGGGTCCCAAATTGCAGCCCCAGTAGTAATAGGGTCCCCAATTATGGCCCTAGTAGTAATTGGGTCCCCCATTGCGGCCCTAGTAGTAATTGGGTCCCCCATTGCGGCCCTAGTAGTAATTGGGTCTCCCATTGCGGCCCTAGTAGTAATTGGGTCTCCCATTGCGGCCCTAGTAGTAATTGGGTCTCCCATTGCGGCCCAATAGTAATTGGGTCTCCCATTGCGGCCCTAGAAGTAATAGGGTCCCCCATTGCAGCCCCGTGACAAGGCCCAAACTCTATGCCGCCATCTCCTAGGCTGATGGCCTGTGCCTTGGACGCTGCAGAAAGAGCTATTGTGCTCATACAGGATTAATTAATACAATAATAGGGTAATTCACATGGTAGTAGAGTATTCGAAATGTAATTTGCAGAGGCATAGTGTAATCTGTAAATGAGGACCTTCTCCTATCAGAACGCATAACTGTTCTGTGAGAAAGACCTGTGGGAGGTAGATACAAGAGTCTAATACATTCTGGTGCATAACATGAACAAGCTAACCATTTTGCGGCTATTTACTAAGAAGATAAATATACAGAGACTTTAATTATCCGGATATAGTATGGGAAGACGAAACCTGTGAGTCCCACAAGGGTGATAAGTTCTTGAGAACAAATAAAGATAACTACCTTACCCAACCTATACGGGAGCCAACTAGAGGGAGGGCCATTCTGGACTTATTATTAACTAACAAACTGGGCAGAATCACAGGGGTGCAGGTTGAGGGACACTTGGGAAATAGTGACCACAATGTAATTAATTTGCAGCTGTCATTCAATAAGAACCCTTATCAGGGAGTGACAAAAAACGAAACTTTAGTAAAGCAAAATTTGATTAGCTCAGAATTGCCAAAGAGAGCAAAAACAACCCAAAGGTATTTTTCAATCATATAAATGGTAAAAGGATGAGCACTGGCTCTTTAACAAATAATGAAGGCAAAACCATAGAAAATGATGGGGGTGGGGAGGCAAATCTATTAAATAGTTTTTCCTTAAAGGGGTTGTCCCGCGCCGAAACGGTTTTTGTTTTTTTTCAACCCCCCCCCCCCCCCCCCCCGTTCGGCGCGAGACTCCTCTCCCTCGGTTGACCGCAGGGCTTCTGTGCGGTCCATTGCCGATTCCAGCCTCCTGATTGGCTGGAATCGGCACGTGACGGGGCGGAGCTACACGGAGCCCCATTGAGAACAGAAGAAGACCCGGACTGCGCAAGCGCGGCTAATTTGGCCATTAGACGGCGAAAATTAGTCGGCTCCATGGGAACGAGGACGCTAGCAACGGAGCAGATAAGTGAAAAACTTCTTATAACTTCTGTATGGCTCATAATTAATGCACAATGTACATTACAAAGTGCATTAATATGGCCATACAGAAGTGTATAGACCCACTTGCTGCCGCGGGACAACCCCTTTAAGTGTATTCATGAAGGAAAAAGAAATGTCACACGAGATGCAGGGGGATAAAACGACCCCCCCCCCGCTAAATATCATCTGCCTAACTCAGAGCCGGTTAAAAATAAAAAGATTTAAATCGATAAATCGTAGATCTCAGATAGAATGCATCCAAGGGTTTTAAGGGAACTAAGTGATGTGATAGACTGACGGCTATTTCTTATATTTAGGGACAGTATTGAGACCGGGGTTGTACCACTGTTTGGCATATTGCTAATGTGGTTCCAATATACAAAAAGATTGGTCAAAAAGAGAGCCCGGTAACTACAGGTTGGTAAGTTTCACTTGAATAGTTGGAAACATATTCGAGGGGTTTCTGAGAGACGCCATCCTGTAATACCTCAAGGAAAACAGTATAACTCCTCACCAGCACGGGTTCATGAAGGGTCGATCATGTCAGACCAATCTGATCAGTTTCTACAATGAAGTAAGCTCTAGGCTGGACCTGGGAGAGTCTATTGATCTTGTATATCTGGACCTCTCTAAAGCATTTGACACCGTGGCACATAATAGGCTGATATATAAAATGAGACAGCTCGGATTGGGTGAAAACGTGTGTAAGTGGGTAAAGAATTGGCTCAGAGATAGAAAGCAGAGGGTGATAATAAATGGTTCATACTCTGATTGGGCCACAGTCACTAGTGGGGTGCCACAGGGTTCAGTATTAGGCCCCATTCTGTTCAATATGTTTATCAATGACCTGATAGAGGGGCTGCACAGCAAAATATCGATATTTGCAGATTATATGAAATTATACAAGATAATTAATACAATGGAGAACAATGTGCGGCTAAAAATGGACCTGGATAAACTTGGGGCTTGGGTAATAAAATGGCAAATAAAGTTCAGCATCTATAAATGTAAGGTTATGCACATGGGCAGGAGAAACGGATTTCACCAATATACACTAAATGGGGTACTGCTAGGGAAAAGGTAGATGGAAAAAGACCTGGGGGTACTAGTGGATTGTAGACTAAACTGGAGCAATCAATGCCAGTCAGCTGCTGCAAAATCAAATAAAGTCTTGGGGTGCATTAAAAGAGGTATAGGGGCGAGGGACGAGAACATTATCCTCCCACTATATAAGGCACTTGTCAGGCCTCACATGGAATACTGCGCACAGTTCTGGTCACCGGTGCTCAGGAAAGATGTTGCAGCGCTTGACTAAACTAATACATGGAATGAAGGTACTGGAATACCCAGAGAGGCTGTCAGAATTGTGAATATGGACCCTGGAAAAAAGACGGTTAATAGGAGACCAAATAACTATGTATAAATACATTTAGGGACAATACAAGGATCTCTCCCATGATCTGATTATGCCCAGGACTGCGACGATAAGAAGAGGGCATTCGCTACATCTAGAGAAACGAAGGTTTCGTCACCAACATAGAAGGGGGTTCTGTTAGAGATGGGGTTACTACTAGGGGCGCTGGGGTCCAGTTGGTGCTGGCTGCCTGTCCTGGCATGGCAGGGGCCCGTGCTGGCAGCTCTGTCCGGAGTTCGCCCACTCTGGTGGTTGGTCACGGTGGCCGGCTGTGCGTCCCGCTCCGTGTGCGGGTGCGCCTCTCCACTGGTCGGCTGCGGAGCGCTCGGGCTTGTGAGCGCCGTCGGGGGGAGACGGCTTTAGGTTTCCCTCTGGGCATCATGTGGCTTCTCCCGCCCCTCTGCGTTTATGACCTCGGCTGTGCATTTGACTCTGACTCTGTTTTTCCCTCCTGTACTGCGCACGTGTTTTCCTGGTTTGACCTGGCTTGTTCCTCACTATTCTCTGGTTTCTTTGTTGTTGTGCCATCAGCTACTCGGTGCTCACCTGCGGTCTCCCTGTCCCTCTTTCCTTGGGGTCCCTGTCATTAGAGCAGTGCAGGGACAGTCACCCAGTTGTCACCCTTGGGCTTAGCCCAGGGGGGCAAGTAGGTAGGGACACAGGAGAGGGCTGGCATAGGGATTCCCTGACCATCTGTCCCGGCCAGTCCCTAACAGAAACACTGGCCCATATTGCTGCTGGGAACCTGTTTCAACTTTCCCGCTTGAACCCTGATATGGAGGCAGTTGCAGCCCTTGCTAATCAGGTGCAAGCCTTAACAGGGTTGGTGCAAGATCTGTCCACTCGGCTCCAGCAACAGGAGCAGACAGTTGCTGGTACTTCGGTCACTACTGCTGCAGCCCCGGGCTCAGGGGTCAAACCCAAGATTGCGCTACCTGCCATTTTTTCTGGTGGCCGTAGAATGTGGTTTATCTGGAGTCCTCCAAGCGCTTGAATGCTCGGCAGGCTAGGTGGGCATTGTTTTTTTCGCGTTTCAGTTTTGTAGTCACATATGTGCTTGGGTCCAAGAATGTCAAAGCTGATGCGTCGTCACGCAGCTTCTGGTAATGGAGCCTCAGCCGGAGAGTATTCTGCGCCCGGGCGTGGTTGTAGCCGCTCTTACGTCTAACACCTCTGCTTTACTCCGGTTGGCTCAGAAGTCCGTTTCCCAAGGCCTCCCGGAGGGGAGGCTATTTGTTTCCCGTGCCTTGCAGCTCCTCATATTGGAGGAAGTTCATTCGCCAGTTTTAGCAGGGCATCCAGGGGTACAAGGCACCCTGGAGCTGTGTGGCCGTTTGTATTGGTGGCCACAAATGTCTCAGGATGTCAGGAAATTTGTAAAGTCCTGCCCCATTTGTGCTTGAGGGAAGAGTGTACAGAGACAACCTAAAGGTCTGCTTTGTCCTCTTCTCGTTCCGGAGAGGCCATGGACCGATCTGTCGATGGCAGGTCGCTAATAAAATCCAAAGGCCCAGGGGAGCTCAGTCATCTGGGTGGTCGTTGACAGATTTTCCAAGTTGGCGCATTTTACTGCTATTAAGAAGCTTCCATCTGCACCTGAGTTAACCACCATATTTATCAAGGAGATTGTGCGCCTACGTGGGGTCCCTGAGGATATTATTTCCGACTGGGGAGTCCATTTTGTTGCCCGGTTTTGGGGGGCGTTTTGTAAGAATATCGGTATTGGGTTGTAGTTTTCCTCTGCCTTTGTGGACCAGTGATGGCGAACAGTTTAGAAACCCAATGCCCAAAATGCAACCCAAAACCCACTTATGTATCACAAGGTGCCAAGACAACAGGGGGCAGGGCTTATCACGACATATGATTTTACCTCTTTTGTAATAAGGAGAGGGCCATTTCAAAATAGACAGGGAGGAACGCCCTCTGGTTTTTTCCTAGCTGTAGCACTGGAGTACCATTGGTGCGGATTTTGACTGGAAATCAGCCATGTACTCACAGCTGATTTCATACTACGCGGCATTCACCCTCACCTCCTCCGAAGGTTTCCCACTGTCAGCACTCCCTGGCTTCTGGTCCCCAGCAGCCTGTAGTGGCCTTACCTGACCAGCATTGCACACCTGACCAGGCTGCATCACTTTGCGGTGTGATGCAACAGCACACACAAGATAGAACATGCCACAATTTGTGGTGCCATGCAGGAAAATATCACTCATGTGTATGACCCCATTCAAAAGAATGGGGTTCATATTGGACGCCTCACAATGCATAAATCTTGCACGATTTTATCGCCTGTGTGAAGCCGACCTACCTGTTAAGTAAGATGTACAAAATGTAGGTGAAAGAAGAAAATGAAGGATAGCAGAAATTATGGCTTCTTTCACATTCCTATCAGATGTGAGTGCTCCATATGGAATATGCCGAGAATAGGGAGTATAACCCCCGCTAGGTGATCTCTAACCATTTGTCTATATTGAACAGGAATGAGTGCTCTATAGAGTATATGTGCCAGGAGGAAGTAGTATAACCACCAGCAGGGGATCTCTAACTTTTAGTCTTTAAATGCTCCTACAAGGCACAAGTGCTCTCTTGATCTCCTTTCCTCAGGGCTCAGCACCGTTGTAGGGCTATAAATCGCAGCACCTGGGGGCTCTCATGTTGGATCTCTGACAGGAATCCACCGGGCTCCAGGCTCCTCCGATGTCCCAACAACAGCTCTTACTGCCATTAACTCTCTCTCTTCCCCCATCCAACGACTGAGTCCCTATGACTACTCCTACAGGTATGCTTCACTATACTGTGATTTTTCCCTGTAACAGACTACCAGACTATCACTATCCTATTGATATTATCTTGTACTGACACTGACTTCTCCACTGACTGACAACTGGCAGTACAGTTAAGGCTCATTTACACGCAAAGACAATCTTTCAAACTATTGAAAGATTGACAGTTCTAGTGATCATTTTGCATAAAGTGCTAATGTTCACTAATTCCCATTAGCACTTTATTAGCTTCATTTGCATGTAAATGAGCCTCCAGGAGCTGCTTGCAGAACACAGCAGGTGGTCTGAGCTCTGCAATCAGCTCCTTTGTTCTTGCAGGGGCTGTTAGCTGAATACAATGTAATCACTGCTCCCATGCAGAACACAGCATGTGGTCTGTGTTATCTCTTCTCCAGCTGAAGGATGGATTTTATGCTCACCTAAAAATCATCGTTCAGATGAAGAGTGAAAGATGGAGGCATTTGCACACAATGATTATTGCTCAAATGCCATAATTTTAACTAATTTTGAGCGATATTCTTTTTACTGCTTTACTAGTGGATCTAGCTCACTATTTCTGATCTATCTCTCTATTTTAATGGGACTTCTATACACTACATTCACTACACTTTCTAGTGCATTAACTACCTTTCTCTCTGTCTTGCAGTCGACTCATTGACTGACATTAGTTTTTATCTTTTCACAGGAACGACTGACCTGACTCTGCAGTGGGCAAGTGGGGTGTGCCAAGGTGGAGGAGACCACAGGTTAGGAGGATGGTTGTCACAAGTGGCTCTGCAATCTCTTCCTGCAATGGCAGCAAAGAGCCTGGCCTCAGCTGCACACGGTGCACAAAGAGTCAAAAGAATAAACACAATTTAATGGTGGTTTGTCACGTGACGCCAGTATCTCTTCAGGGACCTCGGGGTCAATGATGGAACAGCTGACACAAGTCCTGTTAGCTTTAGTTTGCAAACTAGAAATACGCACATTACAAGCCTTTGAAATGATGAGACAATCACAACATTGGCAGACTTGCAGATTATGACAGAAGTATTCACTTGGCATACAGTTGGTAAGATTACTTCACAAATCCAGTTCAGTATATTTAACACTTTACACTTCAATGCTCTATTTGTTCCTAGAGGTTACTTAGCAATGCTCCCACAGTCCTAGTTATCTGTTGGGGTGTTTGTTTAGAAGACTTTACGGTAGTAACTGAAGCTGGTTTGAAGATGGGCCTCTCTTACTTTCCCTGTATGCAGGGTTTCTTGCAACTCACTGTTAGATGAAAAAGACCCAGTTTTGTTTCTCCAATTTGTGGGTAGATTCGGAAGTTTGCTTAATCCTGGCTTCCTACTCCAAGCAATGTTCTCTCTCTTTGGTATGTCTGTGGAACACCTCCTGTATGTCCGCCTCCGACAACACGTTCACTTTCTTCCTCCTACTAACCATGACTTCCCTTCTCTTCCTGTCTGATCTCCCACTCTTAGCTTACTCCTTCCCCTACCATCCTGTCTCATCCTGAGCTTTTTCCCACTCTTGGGACTCTCACCCTTCACCCTCTACCAATCAGTGCCTGTGTGACAAGCAGCCAATCAGCAGCCAGCTGTTGCCAAGCAATTAGTTTAGTTTGTTGAAAGAAAGGGGGAAAGCCAGGGCTTTCGGATGTACGAAACCTTCTATGTCTCTGTCTGAGCACATAGCCAGGTGTTCACAGGACAATGAGTGTGACTATTCTGGAGGACGCTCTGGGCTACTACAACTCCTCTCTGTTCTCCTCTGACTGGACTAACTCACTATAGTAAGGCCACTCTCACACATGCACTTGTATAAACGCTGCATTATGCTGTGTTTTCAGCTGCACTGACATGCGTTTTACAGAGCGTTTGACGGGGTTTTCAGCACAGTTATAAACGCAGCCAAGCGAGATGATAATGGCAGAACTGAAAAACCACAGCTGAAAATGCAGTCAAAAATGGGGTAACCACATCCTACCACGTATTCAGCAGCGCTAAAAAACACACCCCATTAATTTCAATGGGCAAAGAACCGCGTTATAAAATGCAGAAACGCATGGAAATAGGACAGACATCGTTTGAAAAATGCGGCGTTTTATCGCTTGTCTAAGATGCCCTATTGAAATCAATGGTTTGACAGAGTTAAGCGCTTCTCAGACATGCGCCAAAATGCAGCATTTAAATGCTGTGTTTTTCAAGCGCTGACTGTTCTATTTTCATGCGTAACTGCAATGATTTACACATTGAAATGAATGGGGTGCATTTTCAGCGCTGCAATTTTTCAGTGTGTAATGGATACGGGGTGGTAGAGCCGTGTGTGTAATGGATACGGGGTGGTAGAGCCGTGTGTGTAATGGATACGGGGTGGTAGAGCCGTGTGTGTAATGGATACGGGGTGGTAGAGCCGTGTGTGTAATGGATACGGGGTGGTAGAGCCGTGTGTGTAATGGATACGGGGTGGTAGAGCCGTGTGTGTAATGGATACGGGGTGGTAGAGCCGTGTGTGTAATGGATACGGGGTGGTAGAGCCGTGTGTGTAATGGATTCGGGGTGGTAGAGCCGTGTGTGTAATGGATACGGGGTGGTAGAGCCGTGTGTCTAATGGATACGGGGTGGTAGAGCCGTGTGTGTAATGGATACGGGGTGGTAGAGCCGTGTGTGTAATGGATACGGGGTGGTAGAGCCGTGTGTGTAATGGATACGGGGTGGTAGAGCCGTGTGTCTAATGGATACGGGGTGGTAGAGCCGTGTGTGTAATGGATACGGGGTGGTAGAGCCGTGTGTGTAATGGATACGGGGTGGTAGAGCCGTGTGTGTAATGGATACGGGGTGGTAGAGCCGTGTGTGTAATGGATACGGGGTGGTAGAGCCGTGTGTGTAATGGATACGGGGTGGTAGAGCCGTGTGTGTAATGGATACGGGGTGGTAGAGCCGTGTGTGTAATGGATACGGGGTGGTAGAGCCGTGTGTGTAATGGATACGGGGTGGTAGAGCCGTGTGTGTAATGGATACGGGGTGGTAGAGCCGTGTGTGTAATGGATACGGGGTGGTAGAGCCGTGTGTGTAATGGATACGGGGTGGTAGAGCCGTGAGTGTAATGGATACGGGGTGGTAGAGCCGTGTGTCTAATGGATACGGGGTGGTAGAGCCATGTGTGTAATGGATACGGGGTGGTAGAGCCGTGTGTGTAATGGATACGGGGTGGTAGAGCCGTGTGTGTAATGGATACGGGGTGGTAGAGCCGTGTGTGTAATGGATACGGGGTGGTAGAGCCGTGTGTGTAATGGATACGGGGTGGTAGAGCCGTATGTGTAATGTATAGGGGGTAGTAGAGCCGTGTGTGTAATGTATTGGGGGTAGTAGAGCCGTGTGTGTAATGTATAGGGGGTAGTAGAGCCGTGTGTGTAATGTATTGGGGGTAGTAGAGCCGTGTGTGTAATGTATAGGGGGTAGCAGAGCCGTGTGTGTAATGTATACGGGGTGGTAGAGCCGTGTGTGTAATGTATAGGGGGTAGTAGAGCCGTGTGTGTAATGTATTGGGGGTAGTAGAGCCGTGTGTGTAATGTATACGGGGTGGTAGAGCCGTGTGTATAATGGATACATAGTAACATAGTATGTAAGGCTGAATGAAGACAATGTCCATCTAGTCCAGCCTGTCTATCCTACTGTGTTGATCCAGAGGAAGGCAAAAAACCCCAAGGCCAGAAGCCAATTAGCCCTTTTGGGAAAAAAATTCCTTCCCGACTCCCTAATGGCAATCAGACTGTTCCCTGGATCAACCCCCTAATAGTTCCTACCTGTCTGTATACCCGGATTGACAATTAACCTAAGATTTATATCCTGTAATATCCTTCTTCTCCAGAAAGACATCAAGTCCCGTTTTAAACTCCTCTATGGATTTTGCCATCACCATTTCCTCAGGCAGAGAGTTCCACAGTCTAACTGCTCTTACAGTAAAGAATCCTCTTCTATGTTGGTGATGAAACCTACTTTCCTCCAATCGTAGCGGATGTCCTCTTGTTACCGTCGTGGTCCTTGGTGTAAACAGATCACGGGAGAGATCCTTGTATTGTCCCCTCATGTACTTATACATGGTTATTTGGTCGCCTCTTAACCTTCTTTTTTCTAGAGTAAATAGTCCCAATTTGGACAGCCTCTCTGGGTATTCCAGTCCCGTCATTCCATGTATTAGTTTAGTTGCCCTTCTTTGAACCCCTCCAGCACTGTGACATCTTTCCTGAGCACCGGTGTCCAGAATTGTACGCAGTATTCTATGTGGGGCCTGACAAGTGCCTTATATAATGGAAGGATAATGTTCTCGTCCTTCGCCCCTATACCTCTTTTAATGCACCCCAAGACTTTATTTGCCTTTGCAGCAGCTGACTGGCATTGGTTACTCCAGTTTAGTCTATTATCCACTAATACCCCCAGATCCTTTTCCATATCACTTTTCCCTAGTGGTACCCCATTAAGTGAGTATTTGTGACATCCGTTTCTCCTGCCCATGTGCATAGTCTTACATTTTTCAACATTGAACTTCATTTGCCATTTTTTCTGCCCAAGCCCCCAGCTTATCCAGGTCCGTTTGTAGCCACACATTGTCCTCCGTTGCATTAATTATATTGTATAATTTTGTGTCATCTGCAAATATTGATATTTTGCTGTGCAGCCTCTCTATCAGGTCATTGATAAATATGTTGAACAGAGTGGGGCCTAATACTGAACCCTGTGGCACCCCGCTAGCGACTGTGGTCCAATCAGAGTACGCACCATTTATTACCACCCTCTGCTTTCTATCTCTGAGCCAATTTTTTACCCATTTACGCACGTTTTCGCCCAGTCCGAGCTGCCTCATTTTGTATATTAGCCTATTATGTGGCACGGTGCCAAAGGCTTTAGAGAAGTCCAGATATACAAGAACAATAGATTCTCCCTGGTCCAGCTTAGAGCTTACTTCATCATAGAAACTGATCAGATTTGTCTGACATGAGCGACCCTTCATGAATCCATGCTGGTGAGGAGTTATTCCCTCATTCTCCTTGAGGTGCTCATCGATGGCGTCTCTCAGAATCCCCTCGAAAATTTTTTCCGTTACTGAAGTGAGACTTACTGGCCTGTAGTTACCAGGCTCACTTTTGCTCCCTTTTTTGTAAATTGGAACCACGTTGGCAATGCGCCAATCCAATGGTACTACACCGGTCTTGATAGTGTCTAGAAATATTAGGTATAGCGGCCTAGCTATCTCGTCACTTAGTTCCCTTAGTATCCTTGGGTGTAATCCATCTGGGCCCGGCGATTTATCAATTTTAGTTTTCTTTAGACGCTTCCGCACCTCCTCCTGCGTTAGGTATGAGATATTTTGTGAGGAGTTCGTTTTATTCCCCTGCATCTCGTGTGGCATTTCCTTTTCATTTGTGAACACACTTGAGAAGAAACTGTTTAGTAGATTTGCTTTCCCTTCGTCATCATCAATGATTTCTCCTGCATTGTTTTTTAAAGGGCCAGCGCTCTCCCTGCAAATCGGGGTGGAAGAGCCGTATGTGTAATGTATACGGGGGAGTAGAGCTGTGTGTGTAATGTATACGGGGTAGTAGAGCTGTGTGTGTAATGTATACGGGGTAGTAGAGCCGTGTGTGTAATGGATACGGGGTGGTAGAGCCGTGTGTGTAATGGATACGGGGTGGTAGAGCCGTGTGTGTAATGTATACGGGGTAGTAGAGCTGTGTGTGTAATGTATACGGGGTAGTAGAGCCGTGAGTGTAATGTATACGGGGTAGTAGAGCCGTGTGTGTAATGTATACGTGGGGGTAGAGCCGTGTGTGTAATGTATACAGGGTAGAGCTGTGTGTGTAATGTATACGGGGTAGTAGAGCCGTGTGTGTAATGTATACGGGGTAGTAGAGCCGTGTGTGTAATGTATACGGGGTAGTAGAGCCGTGTGTGTAATGTATACGGGGTAGTAGAGCCGTGTGTGTAATGTATACGGGGTAGTGGAGCCGTGTGTGTAATGTATACGGGGTAGTGGAGCCGTGTGTGTAATGTATACGGGGTAGTGGAGCCGTGTGTGTAATGTATACGGGGTAGTAGAGCTCTGTGTGTAATGTATATGGGGTAGTAGAGCCAAGTGTGTAATGTATATGGGGTAGTAGAGCAGTGTGTGTAATGTATACGGGGTAGTAGAGCCGTGTGTGTAATGTATACGGGGTAGTGGAGCTGTGTGTGTAATGTATACGGGGTAGTAGAGCCGTGTGTGTAATGTATACAGGGTAGTAGAGCTGTGTGTGTAATGTATACGGGGTAGTAGAGCCCTGTGTGTAAGGAATACGGGGTAGTAGAGCCGTGTGTGTAATGTATACGGGGTAGTAGAGCCGTGTGTGTAATGTATAGGGGGTAGTAGAGCCGTGTGTGTAATGTATACGGGGTAGTAGAGCTGTGTGTGTAAGGTATACGGACGGGGTAGTAGAGCTGTGTGTGTAATGTATACGGGGTAGTAGAGCTCTGTGTGTAATGTATACGGGGTAGTAGAGCCGTGTGTGTAATGTATACGGGGTAGTAGAGCTGTGTGTGTAATGTATACGGGGTAGTAGAGCTGTGTGTGTAATGTATACGGGGTAGTAGAGCCGTGTGTGTAATGTGTACGGGGTAGTAGAGCCGTGTGTGTAATGTGTACGGGGTAGTAGAGCCGTGTGTGTAATGTATAGGGGGTAGTAGAGCCGTGTGTGTAATGTATACAGGGTAGTAGAGCCGTGTGTGTAATGTATACGGGGTAGTAGAGCTGTGTGTGCAATGTATACGGGGTAGAGCTGTGTGTGTAATGTATACGGGGTAGTAGAGCTCTGTGTGTGTAATGTATAGGGGGTAGTAGAGCTGTCTGTAATGTGTATAAACTCCTCCCAGCCTGGAGCCTGACTCCTCCCACACATGTGACTGATCACATGACAGTGACATCATCACAGGTCCTGGAAGCTGCTGTGGGCTCTGCCGGTGGAGGTCTGTGTGTCCCTCATGGTAGGTTATTATTAACCCTTCACTAACTGTGAGATCAGAGGTCCCGGCTGTGAGGTGACTGATAGCAGCGAATGCGGGAAGCCTTCGGAAAAGAAGAGGGGAAGCGCCGCATACTATGAAATCAACCAAGGGATATGCAGTGGATTTTTAGTCACAAACTGAACCAACAGCACAGATTTTGTATATTCTGTTATTTTGGATGCGGAAATGCTGCAGAATTTCCGCCACATGTAAACATTCCCTAAGTCAACTTGAGGTATGCTGCTACATACAGAGTGGCCTCAGTAGTAATAGTGCCCCCCACAGTGGCCTCAGTAGTAATAGTGCCCCCAACAGTGGCCTCAGTAGTAATAGTGACCCCCACAGTGGCCTCAGTAGTAATAGTGACCCTAGAGTGGCCTCAGTAGTAATAGTGACCCTAGAGTGGCCTCAGTAGTAATAGTGACCCGCACAGTGGTCCCAGTAGTTATAGTGACCCTTACAGTGGCCCCAGTAGTAATAGTGACCCTAGAGTGGCCTCAGTAGTAATAGTGACCCGCACAGTGGCCCCAGTAGTTATAGTGACCCTTACAGTGGCCTCAGTAGTTATAGTGACCCCCTCAGTGGCCTCAGTAGTAATAGTGTCCCCCACAGTGGCCTCAGTAGTAATAGTGTCCCCCACAGCGGCCTCAGTAGTAATAGTGTCCCCCACAGCGGCCTCAGTAGTAATAGTGTCCCCCACAGTGGCCTCAGTAGTAATAGTGTCCCCCACAGTGGCCTCAGTAGTAATAGTGTCCCCCACAGTGGCCTCAGTAGTAATAGTGTCCCCCACAGTGGCCTCAGTAGTAATAGTGTCCCACACAGTGGCCTCAGTAGTAATAGTGTCCCCCACAGTGGCCTCAGTAGTAATAGTGTCCCCCACAGTGGCCTCAGTAGTTATAGTGACCCCCACAGTGGCCTCAGTAGTTATAGTGACCCCCACAGTGGCCTCAGTAGTAATAGTGACCCCCAGTAGTTATAGTGACCCTTACAGTGGCCCCAGTAGTAATAGTGACCCTAGAGTGGCCTCAGTAGTTATAGTGACCCCCTCAGTGGCCTCAGTAGTAATAGTGTCCCCCTCAGTGGCCTCAGTAGTAATAGTGTCCCCCACAGTGGCCTCAGTAGTAATAGTGACCCCCTCAGTGGTCTCAGTAGTAAGAGTGACCTCCACAGTGGTCTCAGTAGTAACAGTAACCTCCACAGTGGTCTCAGTAGTAACAGTAACCTCCATAGTGGTCTCAGTAGTAAGTGTCCCCTATATCACCCCAATATTAATAGCGACCCCAACAGTGGCCTTAGTAGTAATATCAGCGCCAATAGTAATAGTGACCCCAACAGTGGCCTCAATCGTAAGTGCCCCCTATGTCGGCCTTAGTAGTTATAGTAACCCTACAGTGGTCTCAGTATTAACAGTGACCTCCACAGTGGCCTCTGTAGTAACAGTGACGCCCACAGTGGCCTCTGTAGTAACAGTGACCCCCACACTGGCCTCTGTAGTAACAGTGACCCCCACAGTGGCCTCTGTAGTAATAGCCCCCATCCACAACCCATATATTTACCTCCTCCTTGTAGTCAGCGCCACTCCTCTTTTCTGCACTCATGCTGGGTGCACACACTGGCAATGTGTTCACCCAAAACGCTTCCTCTCTTCTTCTGCGGAACTAAGGAGGAGAGATCAGGGGAGGAGGATCCGTGTTGCAGACACTGATGTAAGAGTGTGCACCGGTATCAGTGCCGTTAATAGTGCCACTGCGTGATTACCGTCCGGGGAACCTCTGCACCCCAGCTGGTAATCACTACCATGGTGAGCGGCCGTTGGCATGCGTCCCAGCAGAGAGGCCTCTGCATGCCCCCTCCAGCACACGGGCCATAGGTACCCCAGCACAGGCTTAGAACCATGACTTTAAAACGGCATACTGCTCTCTTGGCTTGGGAGTGCAATGAACCTGCCCATATCCAATACCCTAGCTACTGCAATGTCGTGTTCTTCTCTAATAATAAATCTGGCCTGCACGGTCTTTTCCCTGCATTCCTTTTATTCATTTTGTTCTGTGGTCTTCTAGCAACTTGCGAACTATCCGCCTACAAATCCATGTCCAACTGCAATGTAATGGCGGATGCACTGTGATTCTAACGCTTCCATAGAAATCAATCGAGCCTGTTCGCTCAGAATCCGCGCAAAAATAAAGCATGCTACGATTTTTTTTTTTTCCCGTTTGAGGGGAGGGCAGGGGGGAATTCTCATCACAACATGCAAATCTTGTGCGATTTTCTTGGCAGTGTGAAAGCTGCATTATAGTCAGAAAAATACAGAATGCAGTCTGCATCTGTTTGGGCTTTTGTTGAACAGATCTATTAAATCACACTGCGCATGTGCAGTTGGAAAGCAAGAGCTAAAAAAGGGCCAAAAAAATCTGTTAAAGAGGGGCGGAGAGGAGGCGGGAGCTCAGTTCCTGCTCCTAGCTCTTCCATCCTCCCCCTCCCCCCTGCAGATGAGGACGACGTATATCGGCTTGGTGTGAAAACCGAGCCAATATATGTTTGTGTGAATGCAGCCTTAGTAGGAGACTGAATGTTTTTGGAGGTTTTATCCCGTCCACCCACACCCCTACAGCTGTCCGAGCTGATTAGCACACAGAAGGCCTCACTGATTGACTCACAAGCTCCACACTGATATCTTCCAATTCTTGCTGAAGACTCATTTTAAACATCTCTACTTTATCATAGAGAGCTGCTTTTTCTTCATACTGTTGATTTATAGATTCTAATTCTTCTAGGATTTTGCTCTTGCTCTTCATCAGAGACTCTGCATGCAGGGTTCTCCTCCATTTTCTTTTTTTATCTGACACCTGAGCCTGTAGTGTTGAAATCTGCTTTAACGGGTTTCTCTTTGTTTCTGCATCTTTTTCTCACTGCTTGAGGAACACATTTTTGTCATCTTCCATTGTCTTCAGGTGTGCACTGACGGCAAGCCTCTGGTGCATCTCTTCTCGCACCACTTTCTGAGACTCTTCATTCTTGAACTTCCAATTCCACCTGCAGTCTGTACAACTTCTCAAACAGCTCTGCCTGTACTCTGTTACCTTCAGTGATTTTCACTTGTAGCTCTTGAAGCTGCATCTCTACTGTGTTTCTCTTGCATTCAGAGTCACGTTTCTCTTCAAATAGCACCTTCACCTCATGGGTCAGTATATTCACTTTCCAAAGCCTGTTTGGTCTTTTACAAGGTTTCTTTCACCTTGTCAGTTTTCTCTAGCTGTCCGGTTAGTTCCTCCACAACTTAAAGGAGATGTCTCACGCCAAACCGTTTTTTTTTTTTTTTAATAGCCCCCCCGTTCGGCGCGAGACAAACCCGATGCAGACGTTTAAAAAAAAAACATATAGTACTTACCCGAATCCCCGCGGTCCGGCGTCTTCATACTCACCTTGTGAAGATGGCCGCCGGGATCTTCACCCTCGGTGTACCGCAGGGCTTCTGTGCGGTCCATTGCCGGTTCCAGCCTCCTGATTGGCTGGAATCGGCACGTGACGGGGCGGAGCTACACGGAAGCGCTCTCCTGCACGAGCGGCCCCATTCAGAAGAGAAGAAGACCGGACTGCGCAAGCGCGTCTAAAATCGCCAGAAGAGGCGATTTTAGACGGATCCATGGAGACCAGGACACCAGCAACGGAACAGGTAAGTGAAATAACTTCTGTATGGCTCATAATTAATGTACGATGTATATTACAAAGTGCATTAATATGGCCATACAGAAGTTTATAACCGCACTTGCTTTCATGAGACATCTCCTTTAAGCATGTTTCTATTTAAGCTCCTGGATCTGGGTTCATATACTTCAGCTTCCTCATCAAAACTTTTCTTCAACTGGATCATCTCTTGCTTGTGGAGCGCTTCCTAGGCTTCCTTTAAGTCCAGTATATCTTCCAAGACCATAGTTTGCTTCTCCCCCCTGTGGCAAGCAGCCTTCTCCGTTTCCAGTTTTTTTGAGTTCACTTATCTGAGACTCCAATTCACCATTTTTCTTAGCCAACTGCATTTTCAACTCTGCAATTTGATAATGCAAATCTGTAAACTCTCCTTCTGACTTCCAATGCATCAACTCTAACTCTTGGGTTCTTATTTGCATTTTCTTAAGGTCCTGTTCACACTGCGCAGATTGCACTTCCAGACATAATCTGCAATCTGCTTCATCTTTGGCTACATTTCTGAGGTTCTGTATCTCTTCTTTGGCTTTTGAAAGATATCCCTTACATTTCTTTTTCTCACTTCTGAATTTTTCCAAGTCTTGTTCACACTAAGTAGTTTGCTCTTCCAGCAACAACCTGTGATCAGCTTCAGCTTCAACTAATCTTCGGAGGCTTTCATTCTCCTTTAAGACAGTCGCACTCTGTTTTCACCTTTGTGGCTTCTTTGAGAGCATCCTCTCTTTCCTTGTGGAGTCTCTCTGTTTCCTCTTCTACCAATAGCCTTTGCCTCCTGGCCTGTTCTCCAAGTAGACACAAGTTGGCAATTTCCTTTTGCGCGTCATATCTTCTATTTTCAGCTTGACAGGCTTCCCGAGGAAAATTTGAGCAAACCTGCATCTGCACAACTTCCTCCTGAACTCTGAGCAAATGTTCCCTCTTTTTTTCTCATTTTGGCCCTCAGGGTCTGCACTGACTACATGTTCTGTCTTAGGCCTCCTTCCCACGAACGGATTTCCGCCGCGTAATTCGCGGCGAAAATCCGCTGAGTTGCCCGCTGCTATTAGGTTCTATTGAACCTAATAGCTCAGGGCTCACAATGCGGAATTCCACCGTGGAATTCCGTACCGTGAAATCTCCCGTCCTCACCCGCGGCATGCTCTATTTGCCGCAGGTGTACGCGCAGCCGGCTTCCATTGCAGTCAATGGAAACCGTCCGTTCACGCTATCTTCCGCTGTAGCACAGCGGAAGATAGCGTGAAAACGCTTCCCCGCCTACCACCGCCGCGTCATATGACACGACCGGCCGCGTCACATGACGCGGCGGGGGTGGGCGGGGAAGCGCCATGCGGGAGCGAGGACGCCGGATCCGCTGGTAAGTATGGGGTCTCTGGGGGGCGCCGTGACGGGCTTCACCGCGGAATATTCCGCGGCGGAGCCCGTCACGGCCGTGTGCAGCCGGCCTTACTAAAAGCAATCTTCTTTCTCCTTCTCACACAAGGCTTTTGTGTAAATAGAAAACTTTTTGAGCAACACATTTTTAGCAATACCTTTTTAGAAATATTTTCATTACGTCACTGCACACTGTGCAGTTTGCACTGCGCCATCCTGCATGGAAAACATATGATGCAACATTTTAACTACATTCTTGTCAGTGCACGCTCCCTTCACGGCTCTCCTAGACCCCAGTGTACACTGTGCAGTTTCTACGCCACCAACCTGCAAAACATTTGCAATATCAGTCCTTTTAAGTCAATAATGCACCTTTTAAGGAGTTCCCGGAATGATCTTCCCATTCCTTGGACCCAACCTGTCGCACTGCAGTTTCTCTGGACAGACTGACAAACTCCTTTGGTTACCATTCAGACTAGTCCATTATAACCTCATTGCCTTGGACTCCATCACACTCCAGTGGCGTTTGACTGGCTAATTTGCCCCTAGACATCCGAGCTTACATAAGTTCATTTTTAAACAACCAAAACATGGCTCCTTCTGGTAGTCTTCCTTGACAACCGTCATCTTTACTGCACAATAAGATACAACCCGGACCTCTGCTTGGACCTTCGTTACCCATTGCAACCACATTTTTAGCCTCCTTGACCGCTAAATCCTGGGGAGTTATTCGCTCTCTGGGTTCGCCATCTTTTCCATTCAAGAGGGTTGGCACCACATGCATACAGGCTCAGGACCACCGGATGACTTCAAATTCTGGCTTCCACCAGTTTTATCTCACACACAATAAACACATACTGGACATAACACAATTTTAGGGTTCATAACCTGCAGTGTCTCTTTCACTATCCCCCCACCTGGGGTGCCTAGAGTGTGTTCTCCTCTGTCAGAAACATGATGCACCCTAGTCTTGTCTGTCCTGGACTCCAGGTTTCTATTTCCTGATGCTGCTACCGCAGCCTCTCTCTCTGGCCTTCACCCAACTTTCCCCGCTGCAGGAGTGTGTTTGGAGGTGTTATCTCCTCCAACCGCACCCCTACAGCTGTCCTAGCTGATTACCTTCTGTGAACTTCCTTGCCACACACTATATATTAGATGGCCATTGCATGTTGTACGTGCTTGCACATGCTCACATGTGATGAATAAACCGAGAGGATTCCACTTTTCCATGAAGTCTGTGCTGTTAGCAGATTTTGCATTTCTCTGGATGGAAGCCGGGTGCTTGACCCTCCCCTACGCTAACGTAGGCCAGCCCAGGGGATTGGGAGTGCGCCGCATCCGGAATGGATTGCTGTATACAGCACTGATGGGATTGGATTCTCCAGCCGTAAAATATATGTTGCCTGAATTTGTTAAAATAACAAAACCTCCATTATATCTGCCCCGATCCAGTGCCGGATCTCCTGTGGTTCCCTTCAGTCTTTCCATACATTCATTGCATTCAGAATATTGATGGTAGCAGTAATACCGGGGTGTATGTCATGGATTGCATTGGTTCTCTACAGTCATCACATGATGTACATACTGACATCACGATTGTGGCCAGTGATTGGATGTAGTGATCATGGGAAGCTCTGACATCCTAAAACAGGGAGGAATCGCCCTGACAAGATATTCATCCCATGTTCCAGTCCATACAAGTAAAGAGAAATCTACACTTTATTATCTCCCCAACTGTTTCTCCTCCGTACCTCCTGTAATTTGTATATGGTTTTGTTGGATTTTTGTGGTTTTACTATTGGTTCATATTTCTATTCAGGTGCCTACGCCATAGGATCAAGGATGGAGAAAGACAGGACCAAGATGGTGGAGAGAATATTGAATCTCACCCTAGAGATAATCTTCCAGCTTACTGGAGAGGTGAGAGATTCTGATGATGTCACCTCATATCATTATCATCTGTGGTAATAACAGATGATGTCATCGGAGAGGTGATGGACTCTGGAAATGTCTACAGTAATATTTATTAATGTCTCCCCATATGCAGGATTACACAGTAGTGAAGAAGACCTCTAGTGATGGCTGCCGGACCCCTGTGTGTGATGGATGGGGAAGACCCCTGAGCCCAATCACGGGGCCCCCACCTTACCCCCTGATACATGAGGACATCAATGTACAGAAGATTCTAGAACTCACCAACAAGATGATTGAGCTGCTAACTGGAGAGGTGATGTTGCAGGGAATGCTGGGACATTATACACTAACAGCACTGGAGGCTTCTGGGTGATGACTGTATATTGTGTTGTCAGGCTGCTATAAGGTGTCAGGATGTCGCTGTCTATTTCTCCATGGTGGAGTGGGAGTATTTAGAAGGACACAAAGATCTGTACAAGGACGCCATGATGGAGACCCGCCAGCCGCTCCCATCACCAGGTAATAGACAGGACTAAATACACGGGGACTTTATTATCTGTATGTAAAGAATGACTTCAGTGTCTGTCTGTGTTTCCTCCAGTTCCATCCAGTAAGAGAAGCCCACCAGAGAGATGTCCCCGTCCTCTTCTTCCACAGGACCACCAGGTAGATGGAGATGTCCCTCTGATCTTTAGATGGCGGTGAAGCTCTTGTCTTCAGTCTTATTAGATGTCTTCTACTTGTGTGATGAGGCCGGTGGAGATGGCAGGATTACCGCTGACCAGAGACATTACATGTTGTCTGGATCTTTTCCCAGTTTTCTGGCAGTGGAGACTGCTGGTGGGAATAAGGAGCCAACAGGTTGGATTTATATCTATCTACTCCTTTATTTCCCCCAAGACAAACATCAGATGTGTCTAGTAGATGCTGATCTCCTCCACTGAGACAATGGACAGTGTGTCTAGCCATGCCGGAAATACATGTGTAATTTCCCCCAAAATTTGCCAAAGGCCAAAAAATCCTGCAAAAGTATTGAAAAGAACATACAAGAGAGCAAAATCTGAGCCTAGAAAGAATTCCCTGAAGAGGAACAATACCTCTCCAAATGAGAATATATTTAGGAATTTTGACTGCTATTCAACTGAAATTTATAAGATACTAGCTGATCTACCCGGCTTTGCCTGAGTTAATTTGGTACAGGTGTTTACATGTTGTTTGCATGGAAAATTGTATAAACTATGGTTACTTTAGAGGAACCAAGGACTAAAATATGTATACACATAGAGGAGTGTTAGATTCTCCTCAGACTGCATGTACCGATGTCCCTCTGCAGAATATGCCACCCTTCCCACTCTACTCACTTAGGACCTAAAGAATGCTTGTGCCAAATTTCACACTTGTACTATTACAGGAAGTTACATTATATAGGGGTGTACTTACTTTATACTATACTAGGTATACTAGGTGATATACTCATGCCTTGTACGGTGCTAAAGAGCAGAGATTGATCATTAAAAATTGGGCTTTCAAAGTTAATTCCCTTCTTTCACTACGCCATTTTGCAGTGGTCCTAAATCAGTCGTTTGTCAAAAATTGAATTATGAGGCGCTGCGCAATTGGCACATCAACCGTATGCGCAATCATCTCCAGTAATATTTCTTTTAGCTGAAATGTTTATTAATGTTATTAGTTGCTACATCAGTGCCACCAGCGGAGACTGTTTGTGAAGTCTCTAATATGCAAAAAGTTTGTTTTGGTGTTGTATGATAGACGGCAGCCACCTTTGCCCGACCTAATGTACGATTTGTGAACTTTTTCAGTATAAAAAATAGCAACCGATCACAGCCCAGCTTTCATTTTACCTCAGCAGTATAAGAAGTGAAAGCTGAACTGTGATTGGTTGCTATATGCAACAAAATTTACAGGGAAAGTTTGTGAGTTTTCGATTTTTTTAAAAATTCCACCAGTATTCGTCGCCTGGGGCTAAAGAACGCTCATGCAAAACTTCACTCAAATCGGACCAGAATTGTGGATTTGTAGACGACGCAAACAGATTTTGTGTTTTATATATGACTACATAAATACTGGCCTATTCTCTTGGCAGACCCGCTTTTGAAGGATGTTATTCATAAACATCCATCTGTCACTTATCGAAGAGGGGCAGATTTAAAGGATCTTGTAGTTAGAAGTCATTTTCAATTTCCTACTGCCAAAAATGCATCTAAACATGCCGATTGGACTGGATGTACCCCATGTGGCCACTGCTCGCTTTGCCCAAATATGACCAAGACGATACATTTTATGAACCCCATCGACAATAGTATATATGATATTCAACAATATATCAAATACAGGAGTGAAGGGATCATCTATATAGGCTTCTGCCCTTGTTCTAAACTATGTGGGAAAGACCATACAAGAATTCCAAAACCGTATTGCTAAATATCAAAGTACCATTAGAACGAGGGTGGATCCCCTGATAGCACGACATATTAATGAAAAACATGGAGGAAAACTGTATTCCTTGGGAATCATCGATGTTCGTCAGATTAAACTAAATGAACATAAAAAAACCTGGACATCAAATTCCTTAGAGAGGAGACAAGATGGATTTTTTTTTATCTACAAAGTAAAAGCCCTTCAGGATTATATGAGGATCCATCATCATCAGCATTTATCTCATATAGTTCACTAAAATCTTTCTATCAATTAGAGTTCTCTAAATAATTTTTTGTATTCGGGAAGCCCTGCATGTATATACTCTGCTGGCCCAGATACTCGTTGCCAGTGTTTGGTTTTGACCTAGTCTGCCTGCACCTGCAGTATATCTGACCTGACTTCTTGGTGTTTATGATCTCGGCTGGGCATTTGACTCTGTTTTTCCCTCCTGTACTGCGCACGTGTTTTCCCGGTTTGACCTGGCTTGTTCTTGACTACTCTCTGGTTTGTTTGTTGTTGTGCCCTGTTAGCTATTCGGTGCTCACCGGCGGTCTCCCTGTCCCTCTTTTCCTTGGGGTCCCTGTCATTAGAGCAGCGCAGGGACCTTCGCCCAATTGTCGCCCTGGACTTAGGCCAGGGGGCAAGCAGATAGGGACACGGGAGAGAGCTGGTGTAGGGATTCCCTGACCATCTGTCCTCGCCAGATTGGTCATTGGTCCTGCATAGACATAGCCTCACATTGGCTAGAAATCTAATGATTCCACCCTCTCTCTATAAAAAAGCTGTCAGTGGAGCGCTGCCTTCACTACAGCCTACCTGGGGTCTCTTAATAAAGCCTGTGTTGCGAAACATGTTGGCAGGGCACGTGTTACAGGTTTTTAGATTAAGTTTAGGGATGCTCTGCTTTGCAAAAAATGATTAGAGATAGCTAGGCTTTGAGGCAGTCCTTTGTGGTCTGACAGAAACCTCTCACATCTCTAGCCTCTCACAAATGTGATTGATGCTGAATCAGCATAGCAGTTTACTGGGAGATTATAACATGGCCGCTTATATAGCGCCTCTAATAACTGACACCCTGTACATCCTACTATTAATTGCCAACAGTTATTTCTCCACACACTGCATGCTGTGTGAATATATAAGTGGCTAAAGACAATTGCCCTCACAGCCTGCCTAGCAATATATTGTTCTTTTATGGACTCGGTAAGGATTTAGTTCAGCCACCTATTCCTCAATTTTAAAGTGTCTTTGTCTGTTTTGAGCACATCTATGTCATATATATTAAAGTACATAATTTTATATTATTCTCTTTTGGGAGGGTATAACCATTAGGCTAACTTTTTGAGTTTGGCAATTTTGAGGGGAAATTATGCTTATTTATCTAGGTATACCTTAGGGCTGCTCCCCTTTTTATACAATTTGAATATACATATGTGTGAGGTTCCTAAGAGTGTCATTGGGCCGCCATCTAAAACCTATGTGGCTCAGATAACTACTCCTGTCTGGTCATTTTTGGTCATCATGATGATTAATGATCCTTTCTGGTCATGTAAAACCTTCCACATGCCTTCTCCAACCGTCTGCTGACTTTTAAAATATTTGTCTCACAGCTTTTGTATCAGGATGAAGATCTGACCGATATTAATACTACAGAGGCATTTGTGACGGTCAAAAAAGAATTTGAAGAGATTCCTACAGGTAACAGCCCAGGTGAGTAGTAGCTGCTAACTACAGCAAAGTCACAAATTCTCCTCGGTCAGCGGCTGCGGGTATTCGATGTAAGTTTTTAAGCTCTGGGATCTGTCAGATTTTCCACAGTATATTCTCCCATTCAATCAGAGTACAAATTAACCCCTTAGTGACCGCCCCATTGCCTTTTAATGTTTTGGTTTGCTGGACTTTAATCCTTAGGGCTGAAAAAGCATGTTTGCTCTGAGGATTAAAGCTCTGTAGGCTGTGGACGTGACAGCTCCCTGCTGACGGCTACGGGTGGGATATTCGAACCGCGGTCACATAATCGCCACTATCCACCGGATAATGGCAATAGCATTAAAGTTAAATAAAGTTAAAGATTCAGCTCTCCTTATGGATCAGATCCATGAGGGTTGCTGAAAGTACTCAACCCCGTCCTCTGCAATGTCCCATGATGTTCTTGTCCTCCCAGGAACTTATGTCGCCTTCTACACATGTGCGCCTGATGTAAAAGTCAGGCGTGTGCACAGAATGGCTTGCAGCCTGGGAGATTTAAAATCTCTCTGGCTCCCAGCTGGCATGTGTAGCCGAGAGCAGAGAGATATTACCAGAAGCCGCTGTATGCAGTTCCCGATCACATGATCCCTGTTACCCAATGGATAGCAGTGAACATGTAAAGTAAAAAAAAAAAAAAAACTTTAAAAAGTTTGTTTCATCTCCCCTCACAGATATGATCTATAAGGGGAGATGAAATTACGTACCTAAGGCCCCCAGATTTATCCGTGGACCTTACGGCTTCTGTGCACGTGCCCATTGCCAAAATGGCACAAGCATGCACAAAAGCCACGGATTGCCAGGGTAATTTAAAATCTCCCTGTTCCTAGCTACCAAACGTAGCCAAGAGTCTGGAGATTTGACAGGGGAGGTAGGAGGGTGCAGTACTCAGTCCCTGGTCACATGATTGCCGCTATCCAATGTATAACAGCGATTGTGTAAATGTAAATAAAGATCTGTTCCTTTAGAGAATGTGAAATTACTTAAGGCCACCTCCAAGCAAAATGTCTGTTCTGAAACCCACCGGCTGCTCCTTTCGGTTTGGGCCTCGTTGTGCATACAGACATAAGATTAGAGCCTCAACAGATATGTTTCTGAACGCAGGATAAACAGGGGTATGTAGTTTGGAGTGCAAATGCTTATTTTCATGTGTACGGCAGAAAAAAAACTGTCTTTAAAATGACATTCGCAAAAATATGAAATTTTATTTTTTCTCCTCTAAATTGCATTAACTCCTAAAAAGAAACTGTGGGGTCAAAATACTCAGTGAATACATTAAGGGGTGTAGTTTTAAAATGGGGTCATTTGGTAGCTATCATTTTGACACCTATGAGCCTTTGCAATGTTGACTTGATGTAGGAAAACAAACTGTTTCTCGAAATGTTAATAATCAATGTTAAATTTGTATGTCTCCTAAATGGTTAAAAAAGCTAAATAGATTGATATATATCAGTCGGTCTAATTTTACCACCTAAATGAAGTACAATATGTGCTTAAAAAAACAATGTCAGAATCACTTGGATATGCAAAACCTTTACAGAGTTATTCCATGTTAAAGTGACAAATGTCAGATTTCCAAAACTTGGCTCCGTCACTAAGGCGCAAACAGGCTTGATCACTAAGAGGTTAAAGGGGTTGTCCCGCAACAGCAAGTGGGGTTAAACACTTCTGTATGGCCATATTAATGCACTTTGTAATATACATCGTGCATTAAATATTGGCCATACAGAAGTTATATACTTACCCCCTCCGGCGTTGGCGTCCCCGTCTCCATGGCTCCGACCAAAGCCTTCTTCTGCCTGGATTAGATGCGCTTGCGCAGTCTTCCCTCTTCTGTCCCGCTCCGCATGCGCAGAAGACCTGTGCTGCGCGAGCACGCCGGAGCGGGACAGAAGAAGAAAGACTGCGCAAGCGCATCTGATCGGAGCAGAAGAAGCCTTTGGTCGGAGCCATGGAGATGGGGACGCCAACGCCGGAGGGGGTAAGTATATAACTTCTGTATGGCCAATATTTAATGCACGATGTATATTACAAAGTGCATTAATATGGCCATACAGAAGTGTTTAACCCCACTTGCTGTTGCGGGACAACCCCTTTAAGTAGGAATGAAAATGTGATACCGTAATTTTGCTATAACAGTTATGAGCATCTACAATATTGACATGATTTTTAATTCTGTGTGGAAATGTTATATAAAAATGTAATAAAATACAAATACCTTTTTAATTTATTTAGATAATAAATAGTAAAATCAACTTTATTCTTGGCAGATGACGGTATCGGGAGCTCAGAGGAATGTCTGATATCTGCAGATTGTAAAGCAGAGGATTGTGGTATCACACAAGATACAGATGAAGAACCTGCCATTATTCCAGATATGCCTTTAGCTCTTCACAGCAAAGATCCGTCATCTGATCCACTTATACAGGTCCCATCATCTAATTCATCACAGACTGATAAGCAAATTGAAAGTCATACAAGTGAAGAACATCAAAGAGCTAACACAGGGAAAAAGCCATATTCATGTCCAGTATGTGGGAAATGTTTTACTGAGAAATGGCATCTTTTCAGACATCAGAGAACTCACACAGGGGAGAAGCCATTCTCATGTTCTGAATGTGGGAAATGTTTCTCAAGGAAATCACATCTTACTGAACATCACAGAATTCATACAGGGGAGAAACCATTTTCATGTTCAATATGTGGCAGGCGTTTTTCTGTAAAATACCGTCTTAAGCAACATCAAAGCCATCACACAGGAAAGAAACCATTTTCATGCTCTGAGTGTGGGAAATGTTTTACTCTGAATTCAAATCTTTTGAAACATCAGAGAATTCACACAGGAGATAAGCCGTTTTCATGTTCTGAATGTGGGAAATGTTTTTTTCATAAATCAGAACTTGTTAGACATCAGAGAATTCACACAGGAGAGAAGCCGTTTTCATGTTCAGAATGTGGGAAATGTTTTACTGATAAATCAGCTCTACTTAAACATCACATAATTCACACAGGAGAGAAACCATTTTCATGTACTGTTTGTGGAAAGTGTTTTAACAAGAAGTCATCTCTAACGGCACATCAAATAACTCACACAGGAGAGAAGCCATTTTCATGTTCAGAATGTGGGAAATTTTTTATGCATAAAGCATATCTAGATAAACATCAAAGAATTCACTCAAGATTGAAGACATATTCATGTTCAGAATGTGGGAAATGTACAGAAATTACAGCTTGATCGACATGAGAAACTTCACATAGAATACAAATGACTGTATTTTCGTGTCCACAATATGGGAAGCATTTTTAGAATTGTTATAAGCATGCTGGAATTCGCACAGTAGAGGAGAAGCCATATTCATGTTCAGAATGTGGGAATTTTTTTTCATCCACAAACCCTTATAATTTAAAGGGGGGGGGGGGGGAAACGAAACACATTCAGAATTTAGTCTTATATTTTACAGTGTTTACCATATAGTACATTCCTTTTTTATGTGTTGTTGCGTTTGTACAATAAGAACGCATACAAAAAAAAGGTATGTCTTCTTATCAACTCATTTTAAGCTCTATAACATTTTTATTTTTCCGGCAGCAGAATTGAGTGAGGTGTTGCAGATTCCATTTGGGGGTGCAGTGAACTCTTTGATCCCATTTTATTGCATTATTTGGGAGATAGATGAATGAAAAACAGCAGTTCTGATTGGTTTTTTTTTATGTTTAAGTGTTTTCCAGGTGCTATAAATAAGATGATGACTTTATTCTTTGGGTCAATAAGATTACCGCAATGACAATTAGTTTTTTTTTTAATCACTTCTGCACAATAAAAAAAATTGTGCATTTGTATTGCTGCTTTCCAGAACCTACAGCCTATTTTTTCTTCTTTTTTCATTGCTTCATATTGTGGTTTTTTGGTAGGTGAATGAATGAAAAAGCAATTTCTTACATTTTTATGTCATATTTTGTACGGGATAAGTGAATATAATACTTTTACAGTTCAGCTGCTTAGGAATGTATTGATACTTTATGTATATTCTTTTAATCTTTTGCATAATTTTTTTTTATTTTTTAAATTAAATTAACTTTTTTTGGTCCCTTAATGTGAGATGAAATTGCAATCTTTTGATCGCTAGTGTAATATACAGCACTACTTGTGTAGTGCAGTGTAGTAAGCTGTTGAAAGTTTTCCCATCATACCCTGCCAGAGGCAGGGCATAATAGGCTGGCAAGCATGGCAGACCTGGAGATTCTCATCAGGCCTCTGCTTCCCATGAAAACTATTCAGCATCCCATTGCAGAGTGCTGACAGATTGCCACCTTCCCCTGTCCTTTGCTTAGGTACTGTGACTATTGATGAAGAATATAAGTGATTCAGTTATCAGGATTGAGGGTTTCTCCCCTGCTGGCCATTAGAGCAAGAGCCTAGCTGTCAGAAGACAGCCGAGCCTCAGCTTTTTCTAGAATGGATGATAGTCCCATGTTGGCCTCTGACTATTCCACTATGATATTAGTGTAGACTACCCTAATGCTCCTTAGCGAGCAACATAAAACATGGATATTCATTAAAGGGGTTCTGTCACTAAAAAAGAAAAATGCTCTACTTATCTATTCCTCCCCCATCAGTCTACTTACCAGATCTTCACCTCCCTTATCTTCTCCTGTCTCCTGCAGTCCAGGGTGTCACTTTACCTCCACTTGCTTGCAGTCTGCCAATGTACGTTACCTCACAGGCCAGCAGGAGGACTGCCTATCTTCTTCAGAGATTGCTCATGCCAGCTGTCTCTGAAATAGATTACAATTCCTTCCTAGGCAGTGAAGCTACAGCACAGGGATGTGACCTTCACTGACCCAGCAGGAAGGAGTTTGTGATAAGCAGCCTTCATAACAAGCTGGGCCCAGCCTGCAGTGAGCTGACCTGGGGCACTGGAGAAGCTCAACCAGGAGAAGATGTGATAAGGAGACAGACAGGGAAGGAATAGGTAAGTTTAGATATTTTTTTTTAATGATAAAACCCCTTTAAGAATGCGTGTAACTACAGATAAGCCAATAAATGTTTCCTACTAAAAGCAAATAGAATCTGGATAACGGAGCTTTATATCAATCGTGCACATTAATGTTTATTACTGCATCTCACAACTAGATATTACTAATAATGTATGTTTTTTTTTCATGGCACAGCCCCAATTTTCGAGGCCTTCACTTCTGCGGTTGATAATAAAAGCATCCTGTGTTTATTTGTGAGAAGAAGCATTTATCAAAAAGTTAGAAATTATATTTAAAAATTTTACTTTTTCTGCTTCCAAGACAGTCCTACCACACAACATACTAAATTATGGTGCTGTTTGGGGAGGCAACAGGGAGCCGAATGATTAATTTTTTTTTTTTTTATACTCTCCCTCTTCCACAATCCGGCGGTGTCCCCCTCTGAAGTAACACGAAAATCTGACTCTTCTCGGAGTCCCATGCCCCCACACTACCATACAAGTCCATAGGACAGGGCTTATACAGGACTCCTATTGTACTGCGCACCTACCCGCGGGGGCACTGCTGGAACGCAGAATCTGGTAAATATTAAAAAAAAAAAGCAAAACATTACTCAGCCGCCTGCCACCTACAAAAGTAGCACCATAACTTAGTTTATGGTGCTGTGGGGGTGTCACAGGTTGCCTCTAAATGTTATTCTTATTTTACTTGTAAGACCTTAGAAAGATTTTAAGTTTATCAGCAATTTTTTGAAAATTTCTAAAAAAATTTCCAAAACACGTTTTCAAGTGACCAATTAACCCCTTAGTGACCGGCCTATGGTGTTTTTACGTCCTGGCTTTGTGGGTTTTAATCTCCGGAGCTGTAAAACCGCTTTTGACCCTAGGGATTAAAGCTGTGGGGGTTGTGGACGTGACAACTTCCTGCTGTTGGTTGCCAGAGGAAGAAGACAACCTGGAGCTGTTATGGGGGGGGGGCCACAAAATGCGACCCCTTGTTACGCAATCGCTGTTAACCAGTGGATCATTTCCGCGAGGGGAAATGAAATTAAGTACCAAATGCCTCAGGGTTTATCCGCAGGCCTTACCCCGGCTTCTGCGCATGGGTCAGTTGCCAAAATGGTGGACGCATGCGGAAAAAGTTTTTAAAGTTTTACGTTTCATCTCCCCTCATGGATCACATGCACGTTAGCCGGAGAGGGCAAGGGAAATTTAAAGTCTCCTTGCTTCTGGCTACCAAAGGTCACAGAGCTTGGAGCTGTGACTTAGGGCTACACTGAGCAGTCCCCAATCAAGTGATAAAAAGGTAGCGATCTACCTTAGGCCAGTCTCATATGACCACATAGAAATTGTGGATTCTGCATGTGTTTGATCCATGGTAATCCATGGATCAATCAAATGCATTGGTTTACAACTGTGCTAGGCGACGGCGCAGGAAATATAAACAGAAAAAGATGTACTGCGCATGACCGCCTGTGTAAGTATGTAGTTATGTGCAGTACATTACGTGGTCATGTGGGGCCACAGCCGGGCTCATAGCTATTAGTAATGCTTACATAATTTACAAGAAGTCTCCGGGTACACTCGCCTTCCTGCAGCTCCAGGAGCAGCTTGTTGAACGCCTTCTGCTTGAGACCGCCGCACCGCAGCAAGATTACGGAGCCTCACAGAGCGCCACTTCTTGCACCCCATCCCTGCCGCTGAGGGCAAGAAATACCCTACAAAACATGGGAGGAGGAGGGATACCCAGTCTTATTGCCCCATGTGCCCCTCCCAACCAGCCTCCGTAATTACCCGTTTTCGGACAGACCACACAGCTTACATTATTACTTTTATCTAAGATTTAGAGGATGCTAAAAGGTGGGTGGGGGTTATTTCTAAGGAGTCCAGTTTTTTTCTGCGCAAGTGAGGAATTGTGCCTGGAATTTATTTAGTTGTGCCCTGAAATCCAATGGGTGTTCCCTCCATTAAAGGCCTAGCCATGTGTTCAGTAAGCAAATTGGGGCTACAATGGTATGTTTCTGAACACGGGACAAACAGGCGTATACATTTTGGGTTGCAAATCCTCATTTTCATGTGCACTATAGAAAAAAATATGTCTTTTAAAATGACATATTTTGAAAGTTTTATTTTTCCTCCTCTAAATTGCATTAACTCTTGAAAAGAAACTATGGGGTCAAAATATTCCTGACCCTCCTCAGTGAATACATTAATATGTCTATTTATTAAAATGGGGTCATTTGTGGGGGTATCTATCATTCTGGTACTTATGAGTAGGGATGAGCGAGTATACTCGCTAAAGCACTACTCGCTCGAGTAATGTGCCTTAGCCGAGTATCTCCCCGCTCATCCATAAAGATTCGGGAGCCGCTGCAGCTGACAGGTGAGTCGCGGCGGGGAGCAGGGGAGAGCGGGCGGGAGAGAGGGAGAGAGAGATCTCCCCTCCGTTCCTCCCCGCCGCTCCCCGCTCCGCTGCGGCCCCCAATTCTTCAGGTACGAGCAGGGAGATACTCGTCTAAAGCACATTACTCGAACGAGTAGTGCTTTATCGAGTATACACGCTCATCCCTACTTATGAGCCTATGCAATCTTGGCTTGGCGCCGGAAAATAGTGTTCCTCAAAATGCTGATAATCAATGTTAAATTTATCTGTCTCCAGAATAAAGTAAACAGGTGGAAATATATACCTCATCAAAATTTGTACAGTATGTTTGCATATATTTGACATAAGTTGAAAATGTGAAAAAATGACAATTTTTTCAAAATGTTCCCAATTTTGACACTTTTAATAAATATACACAAATTCTATACGTATGTTTTTACAACCTAAATGAAGTACAATATGTGGTGAAAGAACAGTGTCAGAATCACTTGGATATGCAAAACCTTTAGGGGGTTATTCTATGTTAAAGTGACACGTCAGATTTCCAAAATGTGGCCTAGTCTTTAAGGCGCAAACAGGCTTCATCAATAAGGGGTTAAATTCTAAAGTGGCATTTTTGTATTCACTTCTTTAGCCCCTTAACGCCACAGAGTGTACATTTACATCCTGGATGTGTGAGGTTTATATGGAGTGGATTGCGAGCTGACCCTGTTCCATACAACATGGGTGCCGGCTGAGACAGCAGACACCCGCCTGCAACAGCCACGATTAGTGCAAATGCTGATTGCGGGTGCCAGCACTCTAAATGTCCGATCGTTGTTAGAGGGTCCGAATGCCCCCCCTGCGATATGATTGCGGGGTGCCGTTTAATTACCTCAGCAGCCAAGGGAGTTGATGTGCTTCTTAGTATCAATGTAGAGATAATAAAACTGTCACATTCCTTGCCAGTTTACTGATTAAGTATTTACTTCTCTGCTCATCTTGTCCGATGTTGTGTACAAATTATTCTCCAATTTCTGTGCCTTCTCATGTGTGTACACTTGTATTTATGTATGCCCCATCCAAATCTGTTTCATTTATGCCTGAGGAAGGCTCTTGAGAGGATTCAAAAGCTTGCAGCAACATGATGTATTTTTGTTAGACATTAAAATATATCATATCTACAGGATTACTAATAGAGATGAGCGAGCACGCTCGGATGCAGCAGTTACTCGAGTGAGCATCGCTCTTCTCGAGTAACTGCTTACTGGTCCGAGCATGCTCAGGGGGGCCGTAGGGGGCGGGGGTGAACGGTGGGCGAGTAGCGGGGGGGAAGAGTGAGAGAGATGTCTCTGTCTCCCCCCCCCCCCCCCCCCCCCGCTACACCCTGCCGCTCGCCCCCGCCCCCTACGGCCCCGCTGAGCATGCTCGGATCAGTAAGCAGTTGCTTGAGTAACTGCTGTATCCGATGTGCTCGCTCATCTCTAATTACTAGTAATCACATTACGCATGAAAATAACACGTTGAAGTAATTAAACTTAATTGGCCACTGAAATCAATGGGAGCATGCTTGTGTGTTTTCTTGCATGCATAAATACAGAGTGCATGTGCGTGCAAAAAATAGTCAAATACGCATAGATCAGTGCAAGAATGTAACTCCTATTACGCAATTACGCAGTGCAAATGTGCATGTAAATACGTTTACACCTGTGTGAAGCCGGCCTAAGGCCTCTTGTCCACGGGGAAAATCAGGCCCGCTACGGATTCTCCATAGAGAATCTGCAGCGGGTCCCTCCTGCCCCGCGGACATGAGGGCTGAAAATAGCAATTACTCACCTCTTGCACGCTCCGGATCTTCCCTTCTTCACGGCTTCATCTTCTCTCCATCGCGGCCGGATCTTCTTTCTTCGACATGGCGGATGTGCACAGCACGTTGGTTACGTGCCGCGCGCATGCGCCAGCCCGAAGAAAAAAGATCCGGCCGTGACGGAGAGAAGATGAAGCCGCGAAGAAGGGAAGATCTGGAGTAGGTGAGTATATTCTGATTTTGGTCTCCCGTGGATCCGGACGGCTTCCATAGGCTTCAATAAAAGCCTGCGGGAGACCCACACCAAATGGAGCATGGTCCGGATTTTTTCATGCTCCATTTTTTTTTAAATCACTTTCATTGACCATCCGCAGGTATTTATCTACCCGCGGGTGGTCAATGCATCCCTATGGGGTGCGGATCCGCATGCGGGTGATCCGCTGCGGATTTAAAATAATCTTTTGCCCGTGGACATGAGGTCTAATAGTAAGTTTGCTAACCCTTCTGATCTGTCATTGGAATTAAAAACATCTGAAGGTGAAATTTAAAAATTGCTTTTTTGCATTTTTTCAATTGTAAAATGTGCAGTTGGAAATGGAAATTCTTGTTCAGATGGTAAGAGGTGCTCATGATGATTGGTTATAAAAATGTAGATTTTGGCACGCTTCATAAAGATAACATTACTCAACAGCATTTTTGCATCCGGTGTGCAATATATCAATTTTTATGGATTTTTGGGTGCAGAATCCAAATTTACCTTTAGAAACGATGCATCGCGTAAGGTTTTTATGTAATTTAGATTTTTTCAATTTTTTTAAAAAGGTTTTTGTGTTTGTACTTATTTTCTGGTGAATTATTTATATAAAATCACTGACTAAGCAAAACTCTTTATTTGAATGTAATACACAGTGGATGAAGTTCTAAAAATGGTCACTAGATGGCAGAACAATGTAGTTGAGCAGGAAGGTTACCGACATGAGCCTATCTGTACTGCTGTTTAGTGTTTGTTGTAATCTGCATGAAGCACTTCTCTTCTTTCTTACCTCAGCATATCGGTATTTTTTGAGTTTCAGTCACAAATACATTACCAGAAAAACATTATTGAGTTCTGAGTGTTTTTTTTTGTATTTAAAACTAGACAATATTTGTTAATACCGTATTATTGTCTGTGTAATAGTGCCATGTTTCTCAGAAATGTAACATGATAGAATCTGATTCTTCCACTGAATTTAGCACCCCAAAATTAGTTGAATCAACCGGTTTCCAAGCCAGATACAGATCTTTTTTGATTTGTTGACCAGTGTAATTAGAGAGGAAATATACAGATATTTGTAGATGTCGGTGTCCATGTCTGTGTGTCCTGTGGCATGTTGGAGGTCTCTGGCTCCTCCCCAAGCTTCCCTTTGTGTCTCCCTTGGCTCCACATAGTCTTCTCCATGTCTGTCTCTGCTGGACACCTATAACAAAGACATAGGAGAATACTAGATACTTTTTCTTGCAGCTGTCTGCAAGTGAACCTTTTTGGAAACAAGTAATTAAATTTAAGTTGTGGCACAACCCGTTGTAGGACATGTCTTTTTGGTTTCTCCTTCCAACAGAACTCTTATTTTTCCACTGACGTAGCTGCCTGAGGGCTTGTTTTTTGTTAGGATGAGTTGTATTGTTTAACGTTACCATTTAATGGACCATAAAATGTACGAAAAAAAACTTATGTACATTTTTTTAAAATAGTGCCGTAAAATAAACCTAAATAAATGTAGTATGGTTGTGATTGTACTGATTTTGGACCATTTTGGATGCAGTGTGTACGCTGTAAAAACAATATGCCACCAAAGACTGCAGATTGAATTTTTTTCTATTTCACTGCACTTAGAATTTTTTTTTTTCCTTTTAGTACATTTTATGGTGCATTAAATTTGCTTCACAACCCATCTGTCCTTCCTGGTTGCTGCTGACCAGGACATGTGACTGCTGTAGCCAATCACTAGCTGTAGAAGGTCACTGTTGTGGCCAGGGATTGGATTAACCAGTCACATGTTGTGAAGCAATTTTCTAATCATGGGGAAACCCCTTTAAGTTAGGTAAAGCTCCAGATCCTGATGCACTCACCACAGTATTCTATAAGAGGTTAGTCTCTAAAGCAAGCACTGAAAGCTTTCCATAATGACATTATTTCTTTCAGGCCCACATAATGATTACTCTGAAACAGAACAAGGACTGTACCTCTAAAAGATCCGATCTCAGACCACATTAGATACTTAAAGGGGTTGTCCCGCGCCGAAACGGGTTTTTTTTTTTCAATAGGCCCCCCGTTCGGCGCGAGACAAACCCGATGCAGGGGTTTAAAAAAAAAAAACGGATAGTACTTACCCGAATCCCCACGCTCCGGTGACTTCTTACTTACCTTGCGAAGATGGCCGCCGGGATCTTCACCCACGGTGGACCGCAGGTCTTCTCCCATGGTGCATCGTGGGCTCTGTGCGGTCCATTGCCGATTCCAGCCTCCTGATTGGTTGGAATCGGCACACGTGACGGGGCGGAGCTACGAGGACCAGCTCTCCGGCACGAGCAGCCCCATTCACCAGGGAGAAGACCGGACTGCGCAAGCGCGTCTAATCGGGCGATTAGACGCTGAAATTAGACGGCACCATGGCGACGGGGACGCTAGCAACGGAACAGGTAAGTGAATAACTTCTGTATGGCTCATAATTAATGCACGATGTACATTACAAAGTGCATTAATATGGCCATACAGAAGTGCTGAACCCCACTTGCTTTCGCGGGACAACCCCTTTAAGTGTCAACTTGTCCCCTGAACCAAGAAACTGGTTCGACCTGAACTATGAGCCCCTATATACCTCCAATGTAAAAGACTGAGAGGTGGAGGTCGCTGACCCTCTCGTGATTCAGTAAAATTAATGCTGTTAAAATGAACTCATTTACTAAGCTCCTCCATCTTTTTCAAACGCTGCTTATAAAAAAAAATCACAATAAATTATTTCCTTACACTGAGAAAGGCAGTGTCATGCTTTGTGTATAGGGGATTTAAGGTGCGTCTCAGCTATAGACAGTTTATACTAGCGGAAGGATAGAGGTGGGGTGGGACTACCTGACCTGCTTCTCTATTATGGGTCTGAGAAACGTAAAGTAGTTTTGGATATGGTGCATGGCCGGGGCCTTTTAAACTTTGGGTAGAGCTGGAGCAAAATTCAGCTCCGGGATGGAGTTAGGGGCTTTTTTGGCTTAGGAAAGGATTGGGACGTAATGGTATTAAGGTCTACCCCTTCATGAACTCGCTTCTGAAAATCTGGGATGGCTTTGCACACCAAGGCCCATGGACACCTTTGATAGGGACCCCAGACTTTCCACAGGGAGATATGGGACTACCACTGTTGGATAGACTGGGGCCTCATTCACCCAGAGTGCGTGACCTGGTAAGAGAGGGAGGACTTATATCATTGACTGCAATCCTTGTTGAGGGGGCCTGTGACTGGTGTGTGGTACCAATACCTACAGATGGGACACTTTATTCGAGCACTGGGGCCAATGTCATACTTGACCTCTCCATGCGCCCCTTTTGAGGAGCTGTGCACTGGCCCTCATCACACAGGGTGCCAGATCTCCACGGTCTATGGTATCTTGGTAGCTTTGGTAGTCGGGGGGGGGGGGGGGGGTGAAATCGGTACCTGGATGGTGGAATTCAGAAGTCCTGAAAAAGGGAACTGGGGCAATCCTTCTCAGAGGACTAGTGGGATAAGGCCTTGCGCCTGACTCAGTAGATGTCGGTTTTAGGTGCTCATCAAAAGCTGGATTATAAACTTATAACAAGGTGGTATCGCACGCCGGCACGTTTTGCCAGGTTCCACCCGGGCACATCCCTCTTATGTTGGAGATGCTTAGGAGGAAGAGGCACATTAACACGCATATGGTGGTCATGTCCAAGAATTTCTGGACTCTGGAAAGAGATCAAGGACTTATACAACACTGTGAAAAAGGACTCCATATCATTCTCCCCCGAAATCACTATGCTATCAATCCTGCCAGGGCCCATTGCTGCTAGCAAGAGGAATATTCTTAGGTTCTTCCTCCTTGCCATGAAAATAGTGATTCCTCAGCTCTGTAGATCTGAAGACCCCCTGACACAATTGAGCCAGGTGTTGGTGATAGATGAATTTGGACGGATGGAGGAGATAAGGGCTAGGGATGATGATAGATATTTGGCCTATGACTCCACTTGGGAGGTCTGGCTGGAGTTTTGCAAGTCAGCAGGGTTTGAACAGTGGCTGGCAAATGGTATTCGGCCTACTCAATTGTATGTTCGGGGCCATCTGCTAACACTGGAATGATGCTCTCTCTTCCTTTCCTATCTTCCTCTTTTCTCCTTGCTCTTCTTTACCGCTCTTTCTTTCCTCTTACCCGACTCTGAACTTTTTCCCTTTCTTTTCCAGCCTACTTTTCCCCTCCTCTCCACTTAATCCCAACCTCCTCTCAGGTGTCCCCCTTAGGGATTGCCCTGCGGAAGTGAAATAGTTTACGATGCTTTATAAGGTTAAGGTAAAGGATGGTTCAGTCACATGCAGCGTGGATGAATCAACAGAACTACGCAGTCCGTGGATTTAATAAGTTGCATAGACATTTGAAAATGCATTACTATATTTTGTTTTAGCTTATTGTATGGAAGAGTTCATTACATAGAGAACAGTCATTAAACAGTGGTATTCTTGTATTAACCTTGAATGCATACTAGAAATGCATTCTCGAATCTGAAGCCATTTATATGTTTGCAAACATACAGGTTCCTATGCAAGAGTGCGGGAGAGAGAGAGGTTATAAAAGGAAGTGACACAGAGCAGTTAATCAGACTCAGCCAGGAGTGCGTAAGGAGAGGTTGCAGTTCCGTAGTCGGCAACGAGGAGTATTTCAGCAGTTATCGTTCCGCAAGGTTGAGTGTGATGACCAACCCACTCCCTTGGCATCTTACAACAGAGAACCCCGAAGAACCTTTCAGAGGTTCATCTTCATCAAACAGTGAGTTATAGCTACCCGGTGAAGCTCAAACCCGGACTAGCCATACAGCCACTTGTTCCTCTGCTTTATAAAATCATACAGTCAAATACAACTAAATTGTTTCATCTAAGTTCACTGGAGGGGAAATTGTCCAAAAAAATCAATCTTCAGGAAAATAGAAAAAAAGAGCGTTGAAGTGAGAGTATCATCAATTCTGTTACTGTATTCTGCTTGTTTATTACTGCATTCTTGGCTACCTGCTAAAAATGCATTTTCAAAGTATTGTAAAGTTAACCCTTTGATGCAAATACCAAAGTTGGTAAATCTGCTCACTCTCAGATTACTAAACTAAACTGGACTTCTCTGTTATTTCTATGTCATCATCCAGAGTTTCCAACTAGAGTGTGGCATCACTGTGGTAAAGTCTAAGTTCATCGGGGCGTTACACTCGCCACCTCCCGTGGTAACCTATTCCACTCATTGATCACCCTTACTGTCAGAAGGTTTTTTTCTAATATCTAATCTGTATCTCCTCCCTTTCAGTTTCCTCCCGTTGCTTCTAGTCTTTCCTTGTGCAGATGAGAATAGGGTGATCTCTCTGCACTGTGACAGCCCTTCAGATATTTGTAGACAGATATTAAGTCTCCTCTCAGACTTTTTTTTTTTGCAAGCTAAACATTCCCAGATCCTTTAACCGTTCCCCATAGGACATGATTTGCAGACCGCTCACAATCTTGCTAACTCTTTTCTGAACTTGCTCCAGTTTGCCTATGTCTTTTTTAAAGTGGGGTGCTCAGAACTAGACACAGTATTTTAGATGAGGTCTGACTAAGGATGAGTAGAGGGGAATAATTACCTCACGTGATCTAGACTATGCTTCTCTTAAAACATCCCAGAATTGT
The DNA here is from genome assembly GCF_035609145.1 of Eleutherodactylus coqui. Classification (NCBI taxonomy): domain Eukaryota; kingdom Metazoa; phylum Chordata; class Amphibia; order Anura; family Eleutherodactylidae; genus Eleutherodactylus; species Eleutherodactylus coqui. The sequence goes on from NC_089841.1 coordinate 36,665,196, forward strand.
GTTTGCCTTTTTGGCTGCTGCATCACATTGTTGACTCATGTTCAGTCTATGATCTATTAGTATACCCAAGTCTTTTTCACATGTGCTGCTGCTTAGCCCAATTCCTCCCCCATCCGTGATGGGAGATCACATCCATGAGGGAAGATTAAATTATATACGTAAGGCCCCCAGAATTATCCGCAGCCCCTTCCCCAACTTCTGCACTCATGCCTGTCACCAAAATGGCAGATGCATGCACAAAAGCCACAGATTGTCAGGATAATTTAAAATTTCCCTGCTCCTGGCTACCAAACGTAGCCGAGAGCCTGGAGCTCTCACGGGGGCCCACGGTAGGCGGTCCCTGCTCAAGTGATCGTCGTTATCCAATGGATAATGGTCATAATGTAAAAGTAAAGTTTCACCTCACGTCTCGGATTTGATCTATGAGGGGAGTTGAAATTACTTACCTAAAGTCTACGTCGTTCTCCCCCCAACGGGATCTTTATTTGTGGAACTTTCCCCAGCTTCGGCACATGCGCCCGTTGGCAAAATGGTGGATGCAAGCGCAGAAGCTGGGGAGGGCCCAGTAAATTTAAAACCTCCTTCCTCCTGGCTATTAAAGGTAGTCAAGAGCCTGGAGCAGTGACCGTGGTCCCTGGTCACTTGATCGCTGTTATCCAATGGATAATGGCAATCACGTAAAAGTTGAAAAAAAAGCAACGGTGCAGGAAAATAAACAAAAAAAGGTGTACTGCGCATGACCGCCTGTTTAAGTATGCAGTTAGAACCTCTAGCTGTGAATTGTAGGTCACTACTAGAGGCACACGTCCATTTTTTTTTCTTTCTCCTTATATTGGAGTAGTTGATTTCTGGGTATCCTGGTGGCTCTGGTGATTTGGTCATACCCAGAAATCAACAACTCCAATACAATTCACAGCTAGAGGTTCTAAGGAAGACTACAAAGAAACTCCATCATACCCTACACAAGGATATCCGTCTGAAAACCATATTCCCGGACCCTCCCCTCCTAGTTTGAGGATTTTATAATCAGGAGTGCTTTGCCTTCGGACAGACAAAAGGAACTTATCCCTGTAATGTAAGTAGCTGCAAGACCTGCTCACATATATTGACTGCAGACAGGATACATATCCCCAACACACAGTAGGACTATAAGAGCCCTAGGACATTCACATCTTCCACTTCCGATGTTGTGTACCTGATCCTGTGCAGTAAATGTCCTGTGGGGCTTTATATCAAGGAAACAGGACAAAAACTGAGAGCCAGGATGAGATCTCATCATCACTCAATTAGAGAGGAAACAACAGAATTACCTGTGGCAAAACATTTTTGTGGTTACAGACAGAGCATAGAGCAGATGAGTTATCATACTGAAGGGCAACTTCAAGTCACAGCGCCACAGAAGAATTTGGAAGTATAAGTTTATGGACATGTTTGATACCCTCAAGAATGGAATGAACCTCAGCCCAGGATTCTTGCATAAGTGGAGAATATGAAAGGTGTGAAGGACATCAAGAAGGGTGTCATCTTCGCAATATTTGTTTGTTTTTTTTTAACATCGGAAATTGATTTGTAAGAATGTTGCCATCTAATTGCTGGTGTTGCAGAGCTAGTGTTTCCATCTCCTTCTATGTTTGGACTTTAAAGGAGAGAAAACAGATATCATAAAACGGTCACATTCCTTAGCTTAGTGAACTGATTAAGTGTTTCTTTGCTCAGGTGGTTTAGTGTCATTTTAAATCTTGAGTGCGAGACCGTCTCAAATTTCTGTGTGTGAACATTTATTTAGATGAAGAGGGGTGTTGTCTCTGCATTTGTGTTATATTTGTGCCCCATCCAAACCAGTTTCATTAGCCTGATGAAAGATCGATAAGAACCACCCGAAAGCTTGCTGTAACATCTTGTATTTTTTTTAATATCTATAAGATTACTTGGTTTCTCTCACTGAGGAAAATCATACTCCGCTCTAACCAAACCTTTTTTTTTTTCGTTTTTTGTTAAAATGACACGTCAGATTTCCAAAATTTGGCCTGGATATTATGGCGCAAACAGGCTTGCTCACTAAGCAATTTAAGATTGCTTAACCCGAATGACTGGACGATTCCCACAGGAGCACAGGGTTCTGAACAATCAGAACGATAATCGTGCTGTATAAAAGTGCCTTTAAGTTCAGAACATTTTTAATTTTCTGATAAGGGAGTTCTGTGAGGGCTTGCTTTTCTGTGGGAAGAATTGTAGTTTTTATTGGTACCAGCTTGAGGTTGCTTTTGGATTGCTTTCTATTATTTTTCTTTGGAGGAAAACAAAAGAAAAATAGCAAATCTGGCATTAGTTTCTAAAATTATTAAACACGGCTGCATAAGGGAAGGAAATCACATTCGCCTGAAACCGCCCATGCACGTATATGTTGTGAGGGATTAGCGTTTAGGGTCGGTAGCAACCTTGGCATAAGCAGTCAGAGACAGTGACACGCAGGATAAAGTCTTTAGTCCAGGCTTCGCCTGGGTTTATTTCAGTGCAAACAAAGCAAAATACAGGCCTTAAACTCAGGCCAACATAAAGTAAATCCTGCTCATCTGAGCACTTACTAAACATGGATCGTCCCTGTCTACACACTGGTAAACAAATGGCTCCTGCGCACAGCCAGCCAGGCTCTCAGACCTGCAGAGGTCTCAGCATTCCTCACCCAGGACCTGTAGGCCCAGGCTTTATAAGGCCTGGTACCAGCCTCACCTGGTACGTGGGAGTGGCCATCCCACCCTTCACTTTGACCACTCCAGGAAAAGCCGGCCCGGATTATGTGGCTTGGAGCCACTTACACACTACAACGTGTACAGTTTCAACTGAACCTTTACCCCTGGCTCAGTTATAATGTCGTGTTTTATGACACCAGTACGCCCTGGTATATCGGAGAACACATCTGAATTACGTTGTATAAATTCCCTCGACTCTTGCTGTTGGGATTTGGACAGGGACCCTGATACACACACCTCTGGGACCCCACCTTGGGGGGTGCTCACTGCAGTCAGGGCTTCTCTGTCCTTCCATGGCTTAATTAGGTTTACATGGTAAAACTGTTCTGGTTTCCGCCTACCTGGCTGGTACACCTTATAGTTTACCTCTTCGACTTTCTCGATTATTTCATAGGGCCCTTGCCATTTTGCTAGGAATTTACTTTCTAGGGTGGGCACCAACACTAGTACCTGATCCCCAGGGTTGAAGGTTCTCACCTTGGTGGACCTGTTATATACCCGGCTTTGGGCTTCTTGAGCCTGGTGTAAATGTTCTCTAACAATGGGCATAACCGCCGCAATTCGATGTTGCATGAGGGAGATGTGTTCAATAACACTCCTGTAAGGGGTGGACTCGTGCTCCCAGGTCTCCTTGGCTACATCAAGGAGCCCCCGGGGATGTCTACCATAAACTAATTCAAAGGGAGAGAACCCAGTGGAGGATTGTGGGACTTCACGGATTGAGAACATTAAATATGGCAGCAGACAGTACCAGTCCTTCCCATCCTTATTGACTACCTTTTTTAGCATGCTTTTTAGGGTCTTATTAAATCTCTCAACAAGGCCATCCGTCTGTGGGTGGTACACAGACGCCCGTAAGTGCTTAATATTCAGCAGCTTACACAATTCCTTCATGACCTTTGACATAAAGGGGGTTCCTTGGTCCATCAGGATCTCTTTTGGTATGCCCGTGCGGGAGAACATGTAAAGTAGTTCCTTTGCAATACCCTTGGATGACGTATTGCATAAAGGAACGGCTTCAGGGTAACGGGTGGCGTAGTCTACAACCACTAATATATGTTGGTGACCCCGGGCAGACTTTACCAAGGGCCCAACTAAGTCCATAGCGATCCGCTTAAACGGCACCTCTATGATGGGCAAGGACACTAAGGGGCTCCGGTAATGGGGCATAGAAGCTGTTATTTGACACTCCGGGCACGACTCACAGTAACATTTTACATCACCATGTACCCCGGGCCAGAAAAAACGCTGAAGGACGCGCTCCCTAGTCTTTTTGCTCCCGAGATGACCTTCCCAGCACATGCTTGTGCGCCAGGTCTAAGACCATCCTACGATAGGACTGAGGTACCACCAGCTGTTCCACAACCTCCCCACGGACCTTGTCAACCTGATACAACAATTCTTGGTTGACTGCCAGGTGTGGAAACACAGTATCAGCCCCTGTGAATTGAGGCTCCCCATTTATCACTTTGACATTTTCCCTGGCTTTTACTAAGGTGGGGTCTCGGAGCTGCTCAGTTCCGAAATTGGCCCGTAAGACCTCTAAGTCAGGCATAGCAACCACTTTGTCCTGTACCTCAGTCTCACCCGCCAGTACTGTTAAGGGAAAGTTATCCTCATTCTCTTGGGTCACCCCTACTGCCGGAACGTACCCTCAGGGTCAAACGGTTCTGGACACACATCATACACATTTGCATCATCATGCACCTTATTTGCAGACGACCCTCGGTGTCGCCACAAGTCCCAAAATAGGGGAAAGTCTCTCCCGAGGATCACGGTGTGCATTAAGGATTTTACGACGCCCACCTCATAGGTGGCAAGTCCACACGGAGTCTCAAGTCTTACAAAGGCAATAGGATACTCCTTGGTGTCCCCATGCGCACACACAACCCCCATGCAACGGCCGGTGACGGTTGTGGGATCAACCAAGCTGGAGTGCCCCAGCGTAACTCAGCTCCCTGAGTCCAGTAGAGCTGTCACCGCAAAGTCATTCACCTTTATGTGACATAATGGTCGATCAGTCTCGGACGCAGTGTCTGCAGAACATACTGGCCGTGCGAACATTGACCTCCGCCAAGCAGAGTCACAGTCCATTGCTTCCACGGTGCAAGTGGACAGTTGGCGGCAATATGCCCGGGCTCACGACAGCGCCAACACAGTATGGGGCCCCAGTCCCCTTGGGGTTCTACCCAGGACCGGACTGTCCAGTTGGGACTCCTCTTCTGTCCCAAACGATCCCCTCTGAGCCGCCTCCCTTTGGGACACTTTTGACACCCCTTACATAAGGAACAGTCTTACCAGATGCTCCGGCCAACTTGCTGTTCCCGGGGTTGGAACATCCAGGAGGCACAGCTTGCAACAAGTCCTCTGTAGCTTTATACCTCTTGACGAGACGCACGCGTTGGTCCACGTCCTGGGGACCCCCTTGTCCTACCCAGCGCTGAATTGCGGGGGGAAACGAGCGGATGAACTTGTCCAGAACTACTTTTTATACGATCTCTGCCGGGGACGATTCCTCCGGTTGCAGCCACTTTCTCACCAAGTGGAACAGGTCGTACATCTGGGATTGAGCTGGCAGGTCGTCAGCGAAAGTCCAGGCGTGTACGTGTCGGGCCCGCAAATTGGTGTCCACTCCCAACCTTGGAATTGGGTTGTTTGATAACGTCAGAATAGGAGCGCCCTGAAAGGTGGTCTCGAATTGAGGGTTGAAAGTTAGGGGTGTGAGTGGGCCCGGTGTTCCCACTAGGCCCTTTGAAGCTGCAAAACTTGTCCAGTTCTCCGAAAGTTGGACACAGAATGGGGACTGGATAGGTAGAGCCTTAACCAGTTTAGAGGGGATCCAGGCACCCGCAACTTCGAGGCTTTATGTTTTAGTATATCTAGTATACTGTTGGAGATGCTAGCCCTATGGTAGAGGGTGAAATCGGGGAGGCCTAGGCCTCCTTTCTCCTTGTTAACAGTGTGAAGCGCATGCGAGGTTTACACCCTCTTCACACGAATGCTGTTATTAAAGCTCTCAATTTCTTCAGGTATGATCTTGGTAGTTTAATCGGTATGGTCTGGCATAGGTAGAGAAATTTAGGAAGTATATCCATCTTAATTACGTTAACCCTGCCACTCCATGTTGGGAACAGGGGACCCCATTTATTCAGGTCCTCCTCTATCCCCCCTGCGAATGGGAGATAATTAAGTTTAAATGCCTGTGAGACGTCTCCCGGAAGCTGGATACCCAGGTATCTTATGTTAGTTTTGCGCCAACGAAAGGGGAATGATTTTTCCAGGTGTGACACCTCACTCTGCGGGAGTGTGGTTTTCAAGACCTCCGATTTTTGGATGTTGACTTTATAATTGTTGATCTTATTGAATCTTTTGAACTCTTCGAGGAGGACCGGCATACCAACACGAGGATTATGAAAGAACCCCTTTAATAGCTGTCTACATATATCTGAAGAGCTGCCACAGTGTAGAGTGAAGAGCCCTTTTCTTATTTGCACAAAGAAAGAATAGAAGCAATAGGATGAAACAAACAGAGGAGATACAACTTAGATATTAGAAAAAAACATCACACACACACCTTTACTTCACAAAACTTCAGGCGTGCTCTATAAATGCACCTCTTCAGGGAGGCATACCGCATTTCCTAAACAAACCCCTCTGTACGCCGCCTGATAACATGCTCCCTGACCTACTGACTGCAATCTTTGCCAGCTACCATCAACTGCACCTGTAGTCATACCGATTCTGCCGTCACACTGCTAAATGTCTGACCATTGTCTATGTGTATAGCATCCCTCACTCTCAACCTCGCCATACAGTGCACATCTCCAGCCCCTTTACCTTCTGTATCACCCCATTATCTATCCTGACCCCCACATATCACACACAACTCTACTTCATCCATCCTGACCCCCACATATCACACACAGCTCTACTACATCCATCCTGACCCCCACATATCACACACAACTCTACTTCATCCATCCTGATCCCCCACACATCACACATAGCTCTACTCAATGCATCCTGACACCCACACATCACACACACAGCTCTACTCCATCCATCCTGACCCCTACACATCACCCACACAGCTCTACTCCATCCATCCTGACCCCTACACATCACCCACACAGCTCTACTCCATCCATCCTGATCCCTACACACACACAGCTCTACTCCATCCATCCTGATCCCTACACACACACAGCTCTACTCCATCCATCCTGATCCCCACACATCACACACACAGCTCTATTCCATCCATCCTGATCCCCACACATATCACACACAGCTCTATCCTGATCCCCACACATAACACACACACAGCTCTATCCTGATCCCCACACATAACACACACACAGCTCTACTCCATCCATCCTGATCCTCACACATCACAGCTCTACTCCATCCATCCTGATTCCCACACATCACACACACACAGCTCTACTCCATCCATCCTAGTCCCCACACATCACACACACAGCTCTACATCATCAATCCTGATCCCCACACATCACAGCTCTACTCCATCCATCCTGATTTCCACACATCACACACACACAGCTCTACTCCATCCATCCTGATCCCCACACATATCACACACAGCTCTACTCCATCCATCCTGATCCCCACACATATCACACACAGCTCTACTCCATCCATCCTGATCCCCACACATATCACACACAGCTCTACTCCATCCATCCTGATCCCCCACACATTACACACACACAGCTCTACTCCATCCATCCTGATCCCACACACATCACACACACAGCTCTACTCCATCCATCCTGATCCCACACACATTACACACAGAGGTCTACTCCATCCATCCTCACCCCCACACATCACACATACAGCTCTACTCCATCCATCCTGATCCCCACACATCACACACACAGCTCTACTCCATCCATCCTGATCCCCCCACACATCACACACACAGCTCTACTCCATCCATCCTGATCCCCCCACACATCACACACACAGCTCTACTCCATCCATCCTGATCCCCCACACATCACACACACAGCTCTACTCCATCCATCCTGATCCCCACACATCACACACACAGCTCTACTCCACCCATCCTGATCCCCCACACATCACACACACAGCTCTACTCCATCCATCCTGATCCCCACACATCACACACACAGCTCTACTCCACCCATCCTGATCCCCCACACATCACACACACAGCTCTACTCCATCCATCCTGATCCTCACACATCACACACACAGCTCTACTTCATCCATCCTGATCCCCACACATCACACACACAGCTCTACTCCATCCATCCTGATCCCCCACACATCATACACACAGCTCTACTCCATCCATCCTGATCCCCCACACATCACATACACACAGCTCTACTCCATCCATCCTGATCCCCCACACATCACACACACAGCTCTACTACATCCATCCTGATCCCCACACATCACACACACACAGCTCTACTCCATCCATTCTGATCCCCCACACATCACACACAGCTCTACTCCATCCATCCTGATCCCCACACATCACACACACAGCTCTACTCCATCCATCCTGTTCCCCCACACAGCTCTACTCCATCCATCCTGATCCCCACACAAACAGTTCTGCTACATCCTGATCCCTTCAATTTAACCAGCACACAGACTCCTGCATAAGCCGATCACCCCCCCTGGTCATGTGATACAGGACTCCACCCTTACAGGTGACTGATCACATGACGGTGACATCACAGGTCCTGGTAGCTGCTGTCCAGCTCTGCAGGTGTCTCATTGGGTTAGTGCTTATCCAGTACACCGCACTTTCTAACAAACTCCTGAATGGCTCCTCCCACAGCATCGCTGGTCACGTGGGGGTGACGTCACGGCAGGTCCTTCAGCCCGCCGGATATCTGTGGTGGAGGTAGGTCGGTGTCTGGGACTGCTGAGTTGTGTCTGAGATAATAATGGCTTAGTTGTATTCTCGGCGTCAGGTTTCCTGTTGCCCGGCGGTTCTGATAATCTTCTCTTGTCGGTTGTTGTATTTGTAGCACTAATATAATCTGCATGTAAAGCGGATGCTGAATAACGTTAATTAACCCTTCCCACACCAGAAATGATATTTTTTGTTTTTACATTTAGTTTTTTTGCCCCCCCCCCCCCTTCCTGGAGCACTAATGCCCTTCTTCTGTCAGCCCACAAGGGCTTATTGTTTGTTTGTTTGTTTCTCGAAATTAACTTGTTTTAGCGGTCCCATCTACGGCACAGAACGCTCTGAAATACTGATAAAAAATATTTAAAATGGGGATAAAAACACAATTGTGCCTTTTTTTACTTGGCCTGTATGTCCTTATGTCTGGTACTGTGATGGGGCACACGCAGCCTCTGTGTGTCACTTTTTATTCCCCCTTTTTTGGGGGGAGACGGTGACAAAAAAAAATACTCATAGTGCTTTTTTTTTTTTAATTTGCGGCATTCATCATGTGGCACAGTGTAGTGGATAGTTTTGGGAGTTAGAAATTTTATGGACGTAGCAAAACAAATTCTGTTTATATTCTTTTTATGGGAAAAATGAGTTTTACCATTTCTTTTATTTAAAAATATTTTCTAAAACGGTTAAGTTTTTGTTTTTTATTTATTTATTTATTTTTTTCCTGTAGGAAAATTGGACTAGAGATCATTTGTACAATGCAACGTACTGAAACACTTGTATTGCACTGTATTGTACTTCTTTTTTTTTTTGAATATTTGATCTTTATTTGGGATAACAGACAGAGTATAATCACGTTTTTCACATGGCATGCAAGTATATCTTAAGTCAACTATTATGTTGAGTCATTTAAGCTACATGTCATCTGTTGGCTATCTCCCGTTTTCTTTTTTTTTTGTAACAGCAATCATACATTTTGTAACATCGGTATAACTGTAGTGTTGACAAAATAAACACTTAATAGACATTTGGCCTCTATTGCACTTTTAACGTCAACCTATTAAGCCTGTACATGGGCAGGACTCAATAGGCATCCATGTGATGAAATGATACTGGTAGATTGTCACCCATCTTCGCGTGTCAATCTGCCACCTTTCTGGTCTAAGGAAAGTTGAGTGGATCTAGGCAGATGGCTAAGTGTTTCCTGCCTGGCGGAGCTCATCAATATTCTTTCCATTGTCTTTAACACTAAGGCCTCTTTCACACGATGCAACATGACTACAAAACGCATGTATGTGAAGCTCATGGTTTCCAATGGGTTCTTTCAGGCTACAAACCATCTCTCATGTGAAAGAACCCATTGGATACCATGAGCTTCACATGCATGTGATTTGTAGCGATGTTGCATCACTACAAAATCTTGAAGTACTTTTGTGCATTATGACCCGGTTATGCCTATCTTATATTAATGGTGGACATCAGACATGCAGAACCCAGGTACTCCGACCACTAGTCGGCTTCATACATTATCTACGGAGGGTATCTGCAGAGGGGACACACTGCCTGCAGATAGCAATCTAGATAAGAGCAGAGCATCTACTTTTTGAAAATATTACATATGTTCCTCATATTCTATATTTGCTATTGGCAGGGAATCCCTTTAAAGGGGTTGTCCCGAGGCAGCAAGTGGGTCTGTACACTTCTGCATGGCCATAATAATGCACTTTGTAATGTACATTGTGCATTAATTATGAGCCATGCAGAAGTTATAAAAAGTTTTATACTTACCTGTTCCGTTGCTGGCGTCCTCGTCTCCATGGTGCCGACTAATTTTCGCCCTCCGATGGCCAAATTAGCCGCGCTTGCGCAGTCCGGGTCTTCTGCAGTCTTCTATGGGGCTCCGTGTAGCTCCGTGTAGCTCCGCCCCGTCACGTGCCGATTCCAGCCAATCAGGAGGCTGGAATCGGCAGTGGACCGCACAGAAGAGCTGCGGTCCACGGAGGAAGAGGCCATCTTCAGCGGTGAGTAGAGAAGTCACCGGAGCGCGGGGATTCAGGTAAGCGCTCCGGTGAGCTTTCTTTACCTCCCTGCATCGGGGTTGTCTCGCGCCGAACGGGGGGGGGGTTGAAAAAAAAAAAAAACCCGTTTCGGCGCGGGACAACCCCTTTAATCTTATTAGGTATAGTGTTGGTCTAAGCTATTGATAGTACTAACCTACTATAGTACCCCATGTGTAGAGAATTTGATTTCATACTACACAGGTTAATCGTGCATAGCGAGCTGATTTATAGTTTGATGTATCGCTTTTATGTTTTTACACTGCTTTCTATACTATACCAATTAGATTGGATGATTGGTGTTTACTATGCATTATTACATACATCGAGACAAGAAACAATAGTACCTTATCTCCCTTTCATGTGTCTGTGAGTGAAATAACCTTTTTATCATGGAACATCAGGGGTATGGGCTCAGCCAGGAAGCGCTCCATGATATTTCTTCGGGTGCGTTCCCACAGTCCCCATATAGTCTTCTTACAGGAGACCCATCTCACGCCTGATTCCACCAGAGCCAAGCCCTGGGTACAATGCTCATATCACTCTCGTCACATGTCCTATTCCAGGGGGGTGTCTTTATTGATACAATGATCTCTTCATTGGGAGCTCGAGCAGTCTAGAATTGATACAGAGGGCAGATTTGTAGTGGCCAGAAGTCTATCTTGCTGGCCCCTCCTCATACATGCCATGTCTTTTGTAGATGCGCTGTGCACAGTTGTCTAGTCATTTTGTTATGTATATTGCATAGCTGCAGCAAGTGAGAGGTTAATGTTTGTTTGAGACTGGGAGATGCCTGTAATGTATCAATTTATGTCCTCATGTGGTGTGTGAGAGATGTTAAATATTAGTGCTTTGGGTTGGGTGTGGTAGTGAGTTGGAGGGAGATTTCCATTTCTTCTGGGTTCCTGAATAAGAGTGCCAGCCATATGGAGGTACCTTCAACCCTCATGTGGTGAAGAATGGAAGAGGAGGAGCAGTTTCTGAGGATCTATATGCCAGTAACCACAGAGGAGTGAGAGCGGAGTGACAAGGTTGAGATCACCGTGCAGAGTGTCTGTTGAGTGTCCATACCCGTATCCTCCTCTGGAGATTTCCCTCGTCCAAGAGCGGTACCTGTCAGATAATTTGGCCTGCAGGACCGGTGTCATTCTGTGTTTTCCTCCCGGACCTTAAGTCTACTGTTTTACCTCCACGACCGTCTTGTATAATTATGCGTTGTACTAAGTTCATATCAAGTAAAGTTTTGCCAGGCCCTGACCGTTCCCAGGGACCTGAGGTACGTTACACAAGTCTGTGGCTCATTTATTTACCGCCGAGGGTAATTCCGGTGGGTAACGGAAGGGTGGCGTCACCTGTGACAACTTCAACACCTGTTTGCATGTTTGTTGGCCATCCCTCTCCTAGGGGTGTTCAGAAGAGGCCCCGCGCTGCCCTGGCCGAGGCTACGTGTGTCCCTCTGGGAGGGAGCCTGGTAAGTGCCGCCGTGACAAGCGTCCATCTTGCCACCCCAGCTCCTCAACGTATGCCCTACGTCTCGGGTCACCCTACTTGATGCTGCAGATTCATTCATATAAAAGCTAAAATTAACAATGAACCTGTAATTATCCAGTGTTATAATAATTCTCCTCCGGCTTCCATCTCTATACTGATGGAGGGCATTTCATTTGCGTCTACCTCACCCGAAGAGTGAGATATGAGATATGATAGTGGACCTGGCCATGAATAAATTTGGGGGCAGTGCTAGTTTGGGAGATGCTGCTGGTCCAGCCAGATTAGCTTCTGTGATATCGGTTGTAGGCTGGATAGATTTGTGGCGAGTATTCCATCTGAATTCCCAGGAATTCACATGCCACACTGCTCATAATGACGCCCTTAGTCGTATAGATTATATATTTGGGTCTCCATCACCTCCAAAATTTAGCTCCATCATGTATCTCCCAAGAGGAGTTTCTGATCACTGCCTGATTTGGCTAGCTTTAAAATCCCCTGATCTGTACCCACTGAAACGATGGAGGGTTCATTCCTTGTGGCTGTCATTATTCAGTCCCACGGATTGTATCCCAGACCAGATGCAAGTATATTTTGAGGTGTACGAGCAGGCCTCGGACTGTATACTGGTGTGGGATGCATTCAAGGCATACCTTAGGGAATGCAGGTATTAGTGTATCCTGACGCCACCTGAAGCTAGGGGTTTGACAGGGGAACGCTCCTCTCACACACCCAGCTTCCGATAGGGTCAAGGTTGTAAGGTCCTAGCTGCCCAGTGTGGATAGACTTGTGCAATGATGCAGGCTTAGGCTTAAGGTTACTTTGCTTGTTAGCTTTACATGAACATGCCAGTATGTAATTAAGTAAGGCTATCAAGCAAAGTAACCCTGTGCCTAACCCTCCAGCGCAGGCACAAATCAATCCAACTGCTGCTGCGTGTGCGCTCCGTCCCTGGCGGCATTTCAGCCATGTTTACCAGCTGCCTCACGCCTCTGTCCCGGGTGGCCCCTCACACTTCCAATCGAGCAGGCGGCTGCATGCTCCATGCCAGTGGTTGCCTAAGTGTTCCGTAACGCCCCTCGCCTCTGTGCTCAGGGACGGCGGCTGCCTCCCTGGTCGGTGACGGCGGCCGCCGCTGTGCTCGGTAACGGTGGCCCCTCTCTGGTGGGTGATGGCGGCCATTTCTCTGGTCGATGACGGCGGCCGCCTCTCTGCTCTGTTACTGCGGCCGCCTCTATGATCTCTGATGCCCGCTCCCCCGCTGACAGCTCACAAGGTTCGGCCATCTGGGGCGCCGCCGCGAATGCGCCTTTTTACCTGGGGCTATAGTGTACATGCAGAACCTGCAGCCGAAGAAACTCTGTAGCCAATCACATTCAGGGGGCGTAACCCCCCTGTCATTCTTGGCTCCACCAGGTGGCGTCAAGATACCCTAATACCGGGGATGCATTCGATTACAGGTGTCAAACACAAGGCCCACGGGCCGAATCCGGCCCGCCACCTTAATTTCTGTGGCCCGCAGGCTGTGCAGTAAGTTCCCTCACCCTCCTTGCTGCTGTCAGTAGGTGATCTTCTCTCGGCTTGTCCTGTCTAGTGCAGACAGTAATAGAGGAGTTCTGATAGCACACTGACAACAGTCGCGGAGGAGGGAAGAAGACTGCAGAGAACATGATCTCTGCAGCTAGGAGAGCGGCGCTGAGGAGGAGCAGCTGCAGGATGAGAGCTTGGTCAGTGCTGAACTCCTCTCACCGCCCGCCCTCTGTTAATGGCTGCAGGCCTGGGAGACATCAGGGGCCCAAGTATGCAGGAGGTCCCCAAGAAGAACTGAGAGCAGCTGGTATACCTGCCAGTGGGACCATATTGGATGCAGGTAAGTATAAAAATGTATATGTGTGTGTGTATGTGTATATATATATATATATATATATATATATATATAATAGTGTGTGTGTGTGTGTGTGTATATATATATATATATATATATATATATATATATATATATAATGTGTGTGTGTGTATATGTATGTGTGTATATATATATATATATATGTGTGTATATATATATATATATATATATATATATAATGTGTGCACCTGTATGTGTGTCTGTGTCTGTGCGTATATATGTATAATAGTGTGCGTCTGTGCTATATGTGTAGAATAGTGTATGTATATATGTATAATGGTGTGCGTCTGTGCGTATATGTGCGTAATGGTGTGCATCTGTGCTATATGTGTAGGATAGTATGCATATATGTGTAGAGTGGTGTGCGTCTGTGCGTATATATGCATAATGGTGTGCGTCTGTGCGTATATGTGTAGAATAGTGTGTGTATATGTGTATAATGGTGTGCGTCTGTGCGTAATGGTGTGCATCTGTGCTATATGTGTAGGATAGTATGCATATATGTGTAGAGTGGTGTGCGTCTGTGTGTATATATGCATAATGGTGTGCGTCTGTGCGTATATGTGTAGAATAGTGTGTGTATATGTGTATAATGATGTGCGTCTGTGCGTATATGTGCATAATGGTGTGCATCTGTGCTATATGTGTAGGATAGTATTACTAACCGGGCCGCTGTGGGGTTCACTTTTACTATACTGTCTTACACTTAGAATCGGCCCTTTGAAGGCAGCCATAAAGCCGATGTGGCCCTCGGTGAAAATGAGTTTGACACCCCTGCATTAGATCATCTATATCCTTCATTAACCCCTTAAGGACCAGGCTGTTTTGTACCTTAAGTACCAGACACTTTTTAGGGATTTTACCCATGTGGTGGTTTTACTGCCTTATTTTTTTTCCTTTTAGCTACTAAAATTATTTGGGCTGCATTTTTTTCCATGATATAGAGGGCTATTTGTTAAATATTAGAGATGAGCGAGCGTACTCGTCCGAGCTTGATACTCGTTCGAGTATTAGGGTGTTCGAGATGCTCGTTACTCGACACGAGCACCACGCGGTGCTCGACTCCATTACATTTCGTTCCCTGAGAAATTTGCGCGCTTTTCTGGCCAATAGTAACACAGGGAAGGCATTACAACTTCCTCCTGTGACGTTCCAGCCCTATCCCACCCCCCTGCAGTGAGTGGCTGGGGAGATCAAGTGACACCCGAGTATTTAAATCTGCCCCGTCCGCGGCTCGCCACAGATGCATGCTGACAGAGATCAGGGAAAGTGCTGTCTTGCTGTAGCTGCAATAGGGAGAGTGTTAGGTGTTATATTCGTCTTCAAAACCTCAACGGTCCTTATTAGGGCCACATCTGACCGTGTGCAGTACTGTTGAGGCTGCTTTTAGCAGATTTGCACAATTTTTCTTTTTTTTTGTTTATCGGGCGTGCAGACCATATGGAAATCGAAATACAGTGTATATCAGAGGCAGTGGTCTTTTTCCCAAAAAGTTTAAAAATATACTATATTTGGCCTGGCAGTGACCGTCTTCAGTTTACGCCGTGTCTGCGTAAACGGGGGGAGTAGTCGCTGATTAATACCCAGCCTTGCGCATAATTGTTTCCTGGCTCTGCTGTGCGTTCCGTAAGCGAAGTCAGCCTCCAACCACAGGCCAATAAGCGGCACATTTAATTACAGCGTTCTGTTTCTGCTCTACTCGTAATACACCATTGTGAGGGGTAGGCCTAGAGGATGGGGGCGAGGAAGCGGAGGCCCAAGTCAGGGTGTGGGCACAGGCCGAGCTCCTGTTCCAGGTGTATCGCAGCCGACTGCTGCGGGATTAGGAGAGAGGCAAGTTTCTAGGGTCCCCAGATTCATCTCACAATTAATGGGTCCACGCGGTAGACCTTTATTAGAAACTGAGCAGTGTGAGCAGGTCCTGTCGTGGATGGCAGAAAGTGCATCCAGCAATCTATCGACCACCAAGTCTTCTACGCCGTCCACAGCTGCAACTCTGAATCCTCTGGCTGCTGCTCCTCCTTCCTCCCAGCCTCCTCACTCCATGAAAATGACACATTCTCAGGAGCAGGCAGACTCCCAGGAACTGTTCTCGGGCTCCTGCCGAGATTGGGCAGCAATGGTTCCTCTCCCACCGGAGGAGTTTGTCGTGACCAATGCCAAACCTTTGGAAAGTTCCCGGGGTCCGGGGGATGAGGCTGGGTACTTCCGGCAACTGTCTCAAGAGCTTTCAGTGGGTGAGGAGGACGATGACGATCAGACATAGTTGTCTATCACTCAGGTAGTAGTAATTGCAGTAAGTCCGAGGGAGGAGCGCACAGAGGATTCGGAGGAAGAGCAGCTGGACGATGAGGTGACTGACCCCACCTGGTTTGCTAAGCCTACTGAGGTCAGGTCTTCAGAGGGGGAGGCAAGTGCAGCAGCAGGGCAGGTTGGAAGAGGCAGTGCGGTGGCCAGGGGTAGAGGCAGGGCCAGACCGAATAATCCACCAACTGTTTCCCAAAGCGCCCCCTCGCGCCATGCCACCCTGCAGAGGCTGAGGTGCTCAAAGGTGTGGCAGTTTTTCACTGAAAGTGCAGACAACCGACGAACTGTGGTGTGCAAGGTTTGTCGCGCCAAGATCAGTCGGGGAGCCACCACCACCAGCATGCGCAGGCATATGATGGCCAAGCACCCCACAAGGTGGGACGAAGGCCGTTCACCGCCTCCGGTTTGCACCACTGCCTCTCCCCCTGTGCCCCAACCTGCCACTGAGATCCAACCCCCATCTCAGGACACAGGCATGACCGTCTCCCGGCCTGCACCCACACGCTCACCTCCGCTGTCCTCAGCCCCATTCAGCAATGTCTCTCAGCGCAGCGTCCAGCCGTAGCTAGCGCAACTGTTTGAGCACAAGCGCAAGTACACCGCCACACACCCGCACGCTCAAGCGTTAAACGTGCACATAGCCAAATTGATCAGCCTTGAGATGCTGCCGTATAAGCTTGTGGAAACTGAGGCTTTTAAAAACATGATGGCAGCGGCGGCCCCGCGCTACTCGGTTCCCAGTCGCCACTACTTTTCCTGATGTGCCGTCCCAGCCCTGCACGACCACGTCTCCCGCAACATTGTACGTGCCCTCACCAACGCGGTTACTGCCAAGGTCCACTTAACAACGGACACGTGGACAAGCACAGGCGGGCAGGGCCACTATATCTCCCTGACGGCACATTGGGTGAATTGAGTGGAGGTTGGGACCGAGTCAGAGCCTGGGACCGCTCACGTCCTACCCACCCCCAGAATTGCGGGCCCCAGCTCGGTGGTGGTATCTGCGGCGGTGTATGCTTCCTCCAATAAAACCACCCTCCTCCTCCTCCTATGCAACCTCTGTCTCGCAATCAAGATGTGTCAGCAGCAGCACGTCGCCAGCAGTCGGTGTCGCACGGCGTGGCAGCACAGTGGCGGGCAAGCGTCAGCAGGCCGTGCTGAAACTACTCAGCTTAGGAGAGAAGAGGCACACGGCCCACGAACTGCTGCAGGGTCTGACAGAGCAGACCGACCGCTGGCTTTCGCCGCTGAGCCTCCAACCGGGCATGCTTGTGTGTGACAACGGCCGTAACCTGGTGGCGGCTCTGCAGCTCGGCAGCCTCACGCACGTGCCATGCCTGGCCCACGTCTTTAATTTGGTGGTTCAGCAGTTTCTGAAAAGCTACCCACGCTTGTCTGACCTGCTCGGAAAGGTGCGCCGCCTCAGCGCACATTTCCACAAGTCCAACACGGACGCTGCCACCCTGCGGACCCTGCAACATTGGTTTAATCTGCCAGTGCACCGACTGCTGTGCGACGTGCCCACACGGTGGAACTCTACGCTCCACATGTTGGCCAGGCTCTATGAGCAGCGTAGAGCTATAGTGGAATACCAACTCCAACATGGGCGGCGTAGTGGGAATCAGCCTCCTCAATTCTTTACAGAAGAGTGGGCCTGGTTGGCAGACATCTGCCAGGTCCTTGGAAACTTTGAGGAGTCTACCCAGATGGTGAGGGTCGATGCTGCAATCATTAGCGTCACCATTCCTCTGCTATGCCTCTTGAGAAGTTCCCTGCAAAGCATAAAGGCAGACGCTTTGCACTCGGAAACAGAGGCGGGGGAAGACAGTATGTCGCTGGATAGTCAGAGCACCCTCATGTCTATATCTCAGCGCGTTTTGGAGGAGGAGGAGGAGGGGGAGGAGCATGAGGAGGAGGGGGAAGAGACAGCCGGGCCCACTGCTGAGGGTACCCATGCTGCTTGCCTGTCATCCTTTCAGCGTGTATGGCCTGAGGAGGAGGAGGAGGATCCTGAAAGTGATCTTCCTAGTGAGGACAGCCATGTGTTGCGTACAGGTACCCTGGCACACATGGCTGACTTCATGTTAGGATGCCTTTCTCGTGACCCACGCGTTACACGCATTCTGGCCACTACGGATTACTGGGTGTACACACTGCTCGACCCACGGTATAAGGAGAACCTTTCCACTCTCATACCCGAAGAGGAAAGGGGTTCGACAGTGATGCTATACCACAGGACCCTGGCGGACAAACTGATGGTAAAATTCCTATCCGACAGCGCTAGTGGCAGAAGGCGCAGTTGCGAGAGCCAGGTAGCAGGGGAGGCATGGAGATCAGGCAGCATGTACAGCGTAGGCAGGGGAACACTCTCCAAGGCCTTTGCCAGCTTTATGGCTCCCCAGAAAGACTGTGTCACCGCTCCCCAGTCAAGGCTGAGTCGGCAGGAGCACTGTAAAAGGATGGTGAGGGAGTACGTAGCCGATCGCACCACCGTCCTCCGTGACGCCTCTGCTCCGTACAACTACTGGGTGTCGAAGCTGGACACGTGGCCTGAACTCGCGCTGTATGCCCTGGAGGTGCTTGCTTGCCCGGCGGCTAGCGTCTTGTCAGAGAGGGTGTTTAGTGCGGCTGGGGGAATCATCACGGATAAGCGTACCCACCTGTCAACCGACAGTGCCGACAGGCTTGCACTCATAAAGATGAACAAAGCCTGGATTTCCCCAGACTTCTTTTCTCCACCAGCGGACAGCATCGGTACCTAAACAATACGTAGGCTGCACTCGCGGATGGAAGCATCGTTCTCTATCACCATAAAAAACGGGGACCTTTTAGCTTCATTAATCTGTGTATTATATTCATCCTCCTCCTCCTGCTCCTCCTCCTGAAACCTCACGTAATCACGCCGAACGGGCAATTTTTCTTAGGCCCACAAGGCTCATTCATATTACTTTAGTAAACAATGTTTATACGTTTCAATTCTTATTAAAGCGTTGAAACTTGCACCTGAACCAATTTTTATTTTAACTGGGCTGCCTCCAGGCCTAGTTACAAATTAAGCCACAGTAACCAAAGCGATTAATGGGTTTCACCTGCCCTCTTGGTTGGGCATGGGCAATTTTTCTGAGGTACATTTGTACTGTTGGTACACCAATTTTTTTGGGCCCTCGCCTACAGTGTAATCCTAGTAATTTTTATCGGCTTCTCCTGCACTCATGGTACAGCAAGGTGTGTGGGGTTGGCCTACACTTTTGCTACATAAATGTAACTGGGGCCTTGTCTATACTGCAACTACTGAAATGTGAAAGAGACTGTTATCTCCCTAAACTGCTGCAACGGGAATGTTACTGGGGCCTGTCTTGACTGCTACTACTACTGAAATGGAACTAATACTGTGCTCCCCCTATACTGCTGCTTCGGAATTGTTACTGGGGCCTGTCTAGACTGCTACTATTACTGAAATGGAACTAAGACTGCGCTCCCCCTATACTGCTGCTTCGGAATTGTTACTGGGGCCTGTCTTGAATGCTACTATTGCTGAAATGGAACTTTGCTCCCCCTATACTGCTGCTTCGGGATTGTTACTGGGGCCTGTTTTGAGTGCTACTATTACTGAAATGGAACTAAGACTGTGCTCCCCCTATACTGCTGCTTCGGAATTGTTACTGGGGCCTGTCTTGAGTGCTACTATTACTGAAATGGAACTAAGACTGCGCTCCCCCTATACTGCTGCTTCTGAATTGTTACTGGGGCCTGTCTTGAATGCTACTATTGCTGAAATGGAACTAAGACTGCGCTCCCCCTATACTGCTGCTTTGGAATTGTTACTGGGGCCTGTCTTGACTGCTACTATTACTGAAATGGAACTAATACTGTGCTCCACCTATAATGCTGCTAGTGATATGTTACTGGGGCCTGTCCCTAATGCTACCGCTGAAATGTTACTAATTCTGGGCTCTGCCTATACCGCTGCTAATGCTATGTCACTGGGGTGTGGAAACAGAGGCTTCCCAAAGACATGATGGTGGCGAGGCCATTTCCCACCAACGCGGTTACTGTTAAGGTGCATATAACCACGGACACGTGGAGAGGACACGTAATGCCTCAAAAACATCCCCCTCCTCCTCCAACAATGAAAACATTCTTGGCAAATACCTTTGCATTGGTCCGTCTGGTGGCAGTCCAAGAATTTCACCTTTAACGACAAAACAAGAGAGCCCCCCCACCATCCCCCCCGCCACGGCCCACGTAATCCTGGCCACATTCCGAAAACCAACTAAATAAAACCGCGCTACTAGGTCTGCAGTCGCCACCACATTCCCACCAACGCGGTTACTGTTAAGGTACATATTACCAGTCTGACTGGGGCATGCAGTGTGGGCCGAAGCCCACCTGTACTGTATCTGACGTTAGCTCTGCTGTCCAGGGCACTGCAATGGGATTTATTTATGTACCGCCGGTGGCTTCCTGGGACCCACCCATGCTGTCGGTCCACACAGAGTTGTACCTGCCTGTGTCTACTTATAAAGAACCCCAGTCTGACTGGGGCATGCAGTGTGGGCCGAAGCCCACCTGTATTTAATCTGACGTTAGCTCTACTATCCGGGGCACTGCATTGGGACAAACTACAGGAGCAATACAGCGCTAATGAGACGTGCACAGCTACGCTAGCATTGGAGTCCGCTGTAGGCCCGCGATTGCTGAGGGTTTGTGCAGAGGCCTATGTCCTGGGTGCAGTGAAAGTCCGCTTCCTGCCTACAATTGCTGAAGCTGTGGGCCGAGGCTTATGCCGTGGGCGCGGTGCAAGTCTGCCATGTTTGGCCGCTCAGATCAATTTTTTGTTCATGTATTGGGTTTCCTAGGACCCACCTATGCTGTTGGTGCAAACTTAGTTCCCATTGCGGTGTTTGACCTGTCTGGCACAAAGGCACTGACTGACTTGGGTAGAGGGCAGGGCGCAGACGGCTTTCCCCTTGCAGTGTGGATTGAGCTATGCGACACCTTGACAGAATTGATACTGTGTGGCACATGGATTCCCCATTGCTATGCCCACGTTTGCAGCTCCTGACAGAGGTGGCACAGGATTATATTTCTCATTGCTTCTGTACAGCATTGTGGGCTATCGCCCCGACCCTTTTAAAGAGGGTCGCTGCCTAGCCGTGCCAACCCTCTGCAGTGTGTGCCTGCGGTTCCTCCTCATGGCAGACGCACTTATAAATAGACATGAGGGCGGCGTGGCATGAGGGCAGCTGAAGGCTGCGAAGGGACACTTTGGTGTGCGCTGTGGACACTGGGTCGTGCGGGGGGGGGGGGGGGGTTGGGCAGCATGTAACCCAGGAGAAGTGGCAGCGGAGTGTCATGCAGGCAGTGATTGTGCTTTGTTGGAGGTAGTGTGGTGCTTAGCTAAGGTATGCCTTGCTAATGAGGGTTTTTCAGAAGTAAAAATTGTTGGGAGGGGGGGGGCCCCACTCTTGCCGCTATTGTGGCTTAATAGTGGGACCTGGGAACTTGAGATGCAGCCCAACATGTAGCCCCTCGCCTGCCCTATCCGTTTCTGTGTTGTTCCCATCACTTTCTTGAATTTCCCAGATTTTCACAAATGAAAACCTTTAGCGAGCATCGGCGATATACAAAAATGCTCGAGTCGCCCATTGACTTCAATGGGGTTCGTTACTCGAAACAAACCCTCGAGCATCGCGGAAAGTTTGACTCGAGCAACGAGCACCCGAGCATTTTGGTGCTCGCTCATCTCTATTAAATATCTTTTTCACTTACTTTTTTTCCATTTTTTAGTTTTATTAGCTGTAAAAAGCTAAAAAAAGATATATTTTTTTAATTAGTATATTTATGCTAAAATAAAGTATGGGAACGGGTTCCTTATTTTGTTTCGGACGTTTTGATATATAGTATGTAAGTATAAAGTATGATCGAGAGCTTGGGACTGCACTACTGCTGCCTTAACACTATTATTTCCACTAGCTGTATTTTTTACTCAGGATTTGTGTAATTTTTTTTTTTTTTACATTTTCTCATCTTATTTCTATTCAGGAACCTCTCTTGTTCTCTTCTATATAAGATAAATTTCCTGATTGACCCATTGAGGATGGAGAAAAAGAGAAACAAGACGGCAGAGAGTGTATTAAATATCACCCTAGAGATAATCTTCCAGCTTACTGGAGAGGTGAGAGATTCTAATGATGTCACATCACATCATTCTTATCTATGGTGATAACAGATGATGTCACTGGAAAGGGGAGAGCTTCTGATGATGTCATATTACATCCTTATCTGTGGTAATAACAGATTATGTCACTGGAGAGGTGATGGACTCTGGAAATGTCTGTAGTGATATTTATTAAGGTCTCCCCACATACAGGATTACACAGTAGTGAAGAAGACCTCTAGTGATGGCTGTCGGGCCCCTACGTGTGATGGATGGAGAAGACCCCTAAGCCCAATCATAGGGCCCCCACCTTACACCCTGATACATGAGGACATCAATGTACAGAAGATTCTAGAACTCACCAACAAGATGATTGAGCTGCTGACTGGAGAGGTGACGCTGCAGGGAATGCTGGGGCATTATGCAGTAACAGCACTGGAGGCTTCTGGGTAATGACTGTATATTGTGTTGTCAGGTTCCTATAAGGTGTCAGGATGTCGCTGTCTATTTCTCCCTGGAGGAGTGGGAGTATTTAGGAGGACACAAGGATCTGTACAAGGAGGCCATGATGCAGACCCGCCAGCCTCTCCCATCACCAGGTAATAGACAGGACTAAATACACGGAGACTTTATTATCTGTATGTAAAGAATGACTTTAGTGTCTGTCTGTGTTTCCTCCAGTTCCATCCAGTAAGAGAAGCCCACCAGAGAGATGTCCCCGTCCTCTTCTTCCACAGGACCATCAGGTAGATGGAGATGTCCCTCCGATCTGTAGAAGGCTGTGAAGCCCTTGTCTTCAGTCTTATTAGATGTCTTCTACTTGTGTGATGAGGCCGGTGGAGATGGCAGGATTACCGCTGACCAGAGACATTACATGTTGTCTGGATCTTCTCCCAGTTTTCTGGCGGTGGAGATTGCTGGTGGGAATAAGGAGCCAACAGGTTGGATTTATATCTATCTGCTCGTTTATGTCCTCCGAGACAAACAGCGGATGTGTCTGGTAGATGCTGATCTCCTCCACTGAGACTATGTACAACGTGTCTAGCCATGATGGATATACATGTGTATGAGGTTCCTGAGGGGTCATTGAGCCGCCATCTAATATCTATGTCTGGCTTCTAGACCTGCAGCTATGTAGCTTAGATAACTACTCCTGTCAGGTCATTTTTGGTCATCAACATACGAAATAATGATTATTTCTGGTAATGTAAAACCTTCCACACGACTTCTCCAACCGTCTGCTTTCCTTTTTTACAATATTTGTCTCACAGCTTTTGTATCAGGATGAAGATTTGACTGATATTGATGATACAGTGACAATTGTGACGGTCAAAGAGGAGTTTGAAGAAGAGATTCCTACAGATAATCACCAAGGTGAGTAGTAACCACTAAATACAGCAGAGAGGAGTCACAGATTCTCCTCAGTCAGCGGCTGCAGATGTTATTCTGTGGTCTGTGGGATTATTGGTGATGACAGATCCTGCAGTCCGGGCCCCGTCCTCCCAGCTGGTTCATCCTGTAAACCTGTTAGTGGAAGTAGATATGAGACTGCAGGCCCCCAGTCATCAGGGCACTAGGACTACTCGCCTGTAGTAAAGCATAGTGTATTATTTATTGGAGTGTTTATTATTGTGTTAGGTATAATAAAGTAATCACATTTATAATTAGTCCAATTATAACCTGGAGACATATTTGTATACTGCAACAATATGTTTATATAGGGCAGTAAGCCAGTGTGGCCTACTGGCAGGTAATTAACACTTTAGGTTAGCAAATTTCCATAGGGTCAGCCATCACCAAAGCTGGCTATACTCAGGAGATAAATCCGATATAATGGCCTAATTTGACCGTTTTGGTCGTTTTAAAAATTATATGCAAATGATCGTTCTTGCCAAAATCTCATCTGTCTGCTTGGATATTTTCATCTGTTGTTAACTTAATTGGTTGCAATCTGGCCAATCCTTATCTTATGTATTGCCAGTGTGGCAACAAGTCACACTGACAACAAGGGGGCAAGTTAGCTGAATTATTGCCATCTCCTTGGTGAAAGGGAACCTGCTGCTAATTTAGTGGCTATGGAACCACCAACTCTTGTAAAACTACAAAATAATGCACAATCACATTACTTTAGTCATTCTTGTAAAAGCATACCTTTAAAAAGACTATTAGGCCCCTGGGCTGTATGTAAGTGCCCGGCAGGCAGTCCAGACTATCTTCTGTGCTTTCGCTGGACCGTGTCTAGTGAACGGTGTACCATCTCTAATATTGTCCCTCTCTCTCCACAGCGATAG
Organism: Eleutherodactylus coqui; assembly: GCF_035609145.1. Taxonomy (NCBI): domain Eukaryota; kingdom Metazoa; phylum Chordata; class Amphibia; order Anura; family Eleutherodactylidae; genus Eleutherodactylus; species Eleutherodactylus coqui. The sequence goes on from NC_089841.1 coordinate 36,690,072, forward strand.
ATGTGTCGGGAGCTCCGGGACCAGCGCATGTGGAGTTTAGTCCATTGAATCTGCCCACGATAGGGAGAGATGAACTGCTAATGCGCTGGTCTCAGAGCTTTCAGTGTTTGCGCGAGACTTGGCTCTCCGTGTTCTTGACATGGAGAACATAGCAGCAAAGAGAGGACGGTGTAAGGGGAGGCACTCAGTACGCTAGAGATGATCCATCCTGCCCACCGGACCACTCACTGGGCTTTCACATACAGTGAGTGATGATCGCTCAAAAATCGCTAAAAAGCGATTGTTTGAGCAATAACCGTTGCGTCTAAACGCGCGGCCATCGTGCACTTTTAGTGCACTGCTAGGTGATCGTTACATTCAGGCCAACCTAAAAATCGTCATGCGATCATATCAGGACCGCACGCTAAATTCTCTGCAGGTGGTGCTGAGTGCATTGTTACCCGTTGGAGAACAAAGGAGCTGAAAGCAGATAAGAGCTCTCCGGCTATTAACTGCATTCAGCTAAAGGCTTCGTTTTCACGCTGATAAGCTATTAAGTAGCTGAGTAGCTACTTAATAGTTTATGCAAAATGATCGCTCAAAGCTGTCACTCAAACTGTCGTTTTAGCAATCTTTGAGTGATCATCGCTCCGTGTAAATGGGCCTTAACACAGTAATGTTATAAATGTGCATTACTTTCTTTTATGGGTGTAGGTGGTTTCATAGCCACTAAACTAGACACAGGTTCCAATTAAGACAATTGGCACAGTAAGAAATTTAGTCCCACACAGAGGAATATGGGGTCAAACTGGTCATCTAGATATATTTCACCAAACACATAACAAAACAAAATAACAGGCTTCCTATCTGGGCTCTAAAGTTACACAGTACATCCCAAGCTATCAAGGCTCTGGACCTACTGCTCAGCACCTTAGAGAACTTGCAGTATGGAGGTAAAATGAGTATGATCAGACCCACCAGGCGTTTGGTACCCTTGATGCCCCTTGGATTCCACAAGAGCTTATTAAGCTACAGATAAGTATATTTCATGTCCAGCACCCAGGTTCAAAATATAATGTGAAAGAAGCCACTGCTAAAATCAGGCCCAAAAGCCAGTGTCAAAGGTAAGAGAAAAAAATGTAGATAGGTGCGAAGTACACTCTAAGTAGCTGAACTGATGTACAACCTTCAGTTCTGACTTGCCAATGGTGATACGAGGAGGACGGTAGTTTTCCTGAGGTGCGGGCTGATAGAGAACTTCTGTTTTCTTCAAACTGATCTCCAGCCCGAATCAGCTGGTGGCTTCTGCCTCCGAGTGGGACACAAGTGCAGCAAAAGATAGCTCACAGACAAGTTGTACCATCGTCTTAGTTTTGGCCTTTAGTCTCCTTGGGTTGAACAGGTGACCACCAGTACGGTATCAAAAGTAAACACTATCCTGGTCATCTAGATCTGTCACGTACAGTCCCTCGTTTTGTTCCCTACATTTCTATTGAAGCCATCGAAGAACAAATTCCATATCATAGTATTCCTGTTGGCTCTGTAGAAAGGATTTTTCCTGTAACAGAAAGCAGAGTAATCTCACTATGGTTGGAGCAGTCCAAGTTCTTCTCTTTATTTTTATTTACGGTGATGATCCCGCATCTTCGAGGTCCTGTGGCAACTTGCCATGCTCCCAATAGCAGACAAAGAGCCACCATGTATCCAAACTTTAGGTGGAATTCCATTAATTCCTGCTGCCTTGCCACTTCTCAGCTGTTTGATAGTCTTGATGGTCTCATTTAGGGTGAGGGACTCAAGGTCTGTATTCTCTGGCTGTATTGTGATGCAAGATATTGCTGAATTTTGGACCATACTGTTGGTGGTGAAGAGGGTCTGAAAGTGTTTTGACTGCCAATTAAAGATAGAAGTCTTGTCTGTTAGGAGTGTTTGACCAACTGCACTGCACAAAGGGTTTTGAATTTGGTGTGAAGGGCTGTGTACCACCTTCAGGGCCTCATAAAACCCTTTGTGGTCTCCAATGCCTGTGAAGAGCTGAGCTTGGTCCACCATTCTATCTGGAACACTCGAAGCCTACACTAAAGGTTACTGCATGCACTGCGGAAATTTCTTTTTTGCCAGGGAATGATGGCTGACCAAAGTCCATCAGCAGTTCTTAGGTCTATTGATCATTTTCATCAAAGCAGTCTTTATTTGCTGAGAAGCCTAGAACTTCTTCAGAGGTTTGCAAGACAGCAGTTTTTAGATTGCTCTACAGATCCTTCCCCAGAAGAGCTCTGGAAAAATCTATGGAGCACATAGAAGATAGAACGAGGCCGAGCATGTGCAGTAAGAGCGCATCTTAGGGAAGAAAGGACATTTCATTGCTCATGCTTGGCCTCATATTGTATAGGCTCCACTGATGTCAGCCCATAGAAATTTATGTAAGGTGCCAAGCATCTTGGGAGCAGACTGGGGGTGGGGGGACCTTCAGCATCTCATAACTCCACGCAGCACAACCGCAGGTTGCCGATTTTGAAGGCTCCCATGCCTGAAATTCCATCAAAGTCACAATGTACTGCAGTACTGAAGTACTGCAGTATATTGTACAAGTGATCAGGCAATAGGTTCAAGTTCCTTATGGAGACAAGAAAAAATAAAAATTACATTTAAAAAAAACTTTATTAAACACAATATTAAAAGTTAAAAAAGCTTTTCCTTTTGTTTTACATGACAAGATCAAAACAATAAAAAATGAAACATAATTGGTATTGCAGTGTCCATTTTGTTGCAAAGAAAATATGCAATGACAGTTACCCCGCCCCTTGAAAAATGATCAAAAAGTCATATGTACCATAAAACTGCACCAATAAAAAAAACAAGAAGTAAAAAAAAAAGTAGTAAAAAAAAAGCCCCTTTATATATAATATATATTGAAGCAGTACAGGGGGAAAAACTTCAGGCCACAACCAGAATCTTGTCTGTGTTTCTCTTTATTTGCTTGTTGAACATAACATAAATGCCTGGTAACCTCCAGTCAACAGAAAACAGGAAGAAACAGTCTTTTTTCAAGCCAACAGTCCAGCAGAGTGAAACATAAAAGTCCTTAAAGGGGTTGTCCCGCGGCAGCAAGTGGGTCTATACACTTCTGTATGGCCATAATAATGCACTTTGTAATGTACATTGTGCATTAATTATGAGCCATACAGAAGTTATAAAAAGTTTTTCACTTACCTGCTCCGCTGCTGGCGTCCTCGTTCCCATGGTTGCCGTCTAATTTTCGCCGTCTAAAATGGTCTAATGGCCAAATTAGACGCGCTTGCGCAGTCCGGGTCTTCTGCTTTCTTCAATGGGGCTCCGTGTAGCTCCGCCCCATCACGTGCCGATTCCAGCCAATCAGGAGGCTGGAATCGGCAATGGACCGCACAGAAGAGCTGCGGTCCACGGAGGAAGAGGATCCCGGTGGCCATCTTCAGCCGGTAAGTATAGAAGTCACCGGAGCGCGGGGATTAAGGTAAGCGCTGAGCGTTTTTTTTTTTAAGTCCCTGCATCGGGGTTGTCTCGCGCCGAACGGGGGGGGGGGGGGTTGAAAAAAAAACAAACCGTTTCGGCGCGGGACAACCCCTTTAAATCAGGGTGGCAAAGGCCCAGCAAACCTTGGTCACAGGGTGCTGTGGTGTCTTCAGTTCAGCTCACTTTCAGCCTGTGTCTCTCACCCCGGGAATTATTGTATGTACCGTATTTTTCACCTTATAAGACGCACCGGTCTATAAGACGCACCCCCGTTTTAGAGCGGGAAAATAGGGGGGAAAAAATCAGTACTCACCTCCCCTGGCGTTCTGCGGCGCTGCTGCAGGCTGTCGCTCCCTGCTGGTCCCCGGCAGAGCATTGCTTTCTGGACGCAGGGCTTGAAATCCCCGCCTCCAGAAAGCTAATACTGTGATTGGCTAACACACGCCGTCAGCCAATCACAGCCATTCAATTACATCATTGAATGGCTGTGATTGGCTGAAGGTGCACGTGTGTTAGCAAATCACAGCCCCGCGTCCAGAAAGCAATGCTCTGCCGGGGACCAGGAGGGAGCGACAGCCTGCAGCAGCGCCGCAGAATGCCGGGGGAGGTGAGTAATGATTTTTTTTTTTTTTCGACAAGAGGAGAGAAATCTTCTAACTGATCGCACATTTGTTCGTGCGATCGCGAATTTAATGCACAATCGTGCTAAATAAATCGTGTCCGCGCGTTAAATTCACGATCGCGCTAAAAATGGCGATCGGAACGAATTTTCAGCAGATTCGCTTTAGAAGACGCAGGAACATTTCCCCCCCCCCCCCCCCACTTTGGAGGCGGAAAAAGTGCGTCTTATAAAGCGAAAAATACGGTACTAAGCGGCTTTATAGATGAGCAGTTCTGTATTTGTTTTACACCGTGTTACTGACCTCCTGCTTCATGGGGTATTTTCTATGGCTTCTGGAAAAACAGAAATTAATGTTGGTGCAGAAATAGCTAAACTTTTTTTGTATGACATACCCTATTTATGTAGTGTGAGTTCAGTGATCTACCAGGGACCGAACCTGAGGCTTGTAGAAGATTATGCTGTACAGTCTTGCATGCCTCTTTTTCAAATCCCCAGAAGCCCCCATATTAATGATGACTGTTACAATAATTTCTTTATAAGGTCAGAGTCACACCTGCAGTTTCTGGTGCTGTTATATATGAAGGGTTTTTTTTTTTTACGAACTCCAGAGAAAAACTATGAATGACTTGTCCTCCTTTTTTGTACCTTCTACTAACTTCAGCTAAATAATAAGAATTAGAAAACCACATGTACTAATCCAACCTTCCACTTGCTTCACAGCCATGACTTCTTCATACATGACCATACTGCTCCTCCCCCTGCGATAAAGTGCATGTAGGTGTCAGGGAGTGTGTGAGATGGACACCACCTAATAGCATTGACTCACAGGAGTCTTTATGGTTGTCCACTAGAGACGTGGTGACAGATAAACTGATATATGAACCTATGAAGATGGCGGCTTCACCGCAGAAAGGAAAACTGCAAGAAAACAACCTGGTGGCCGATCATGATTTACTGGTCCATGCTCTGAGGTCTGCTGCTAGATTGTGTTGCTGAAATTTGGGTTAGACCCTAAATGGATCTGTTCTCTTCCTCCAAATCAATCAGCTGAGTTTTCCTTTTGGAGGAAAAAGGAAACAGACCAGTCAGTGGAGAGATACAAGACAGACACAGGTGAATGCATTATGTCAACGCTTTATTTATATTGTTCCCGGGATCAGCCCCTTACATCGATTTGTGTATGACCGATCATATTGTGATTTCTAACATTTGTACATATTTGGAAAAATAACAAAAATGTGACAAAGAAAATCACCAGATCACAATAATATACTTCATTTTGATACACATAAATCATAAGATTAATGATTAAATGCTGATTTTGACATTTTTCTCACCACTGTGGGCGGTAAGCATCTTTCTCAACCTCTTGTCCTCTATCAGAGGCCTGGGAGCTTGAGAGTTCTGTACAGAATCTTCACTGTTCCTAGTATTACACTCTTTTGGATATTGTGCACTGTTGTTGTTCCTGAGATTTGTTGGAGCCATTCCCCCAGCTTAAGACTTACAGCCCCAAGTGCTCCTACTGCCACTGGGACAACTTTGGCCTTTGCTTTCTACATCTACTCCAGATCTTCCTTTAGGCCCTTGTTCTTCTCCAGCTTCTCATACTCCTTCTTTCTGATATTGCTGTTGCTTGGTACCGCTGCATCTATCACCACCGCTGTCTCATAATCCTTGTCAATTGCTACAATATCTGGTTGGTTGGCCAGTACCTGTTTTCCATCCATATCCATCCATATCCCACAGGATCTTAGCCTTGTTATTCTCCATAGCTTTCTGCGGAGTCTTCCATCTGGATTTGGGAGGGCTTAGCTCATGCACTGTGCAGATTTTCTTGTACATAATGTCTGCTACTTGGTTGTGCCACTTAGCTGTTCCTGCTTTTATCCTGCCACTATGTATTGGACTGTCTCTCAGGCTTCTTTACACACTGTATTCCTTGGATCCTGTCTAGTGTGGTAGATCCCTGCTTCTATGGATCTGGTGCTTAGTGCCTGTTCTTGTGCTGTTATAATCCGTGCCTCAGTGCTGTCTTTGAGTCTGGCCTTCTCCACTACTACCGTACTACTAGTAGGATTTCCTATTGTCAGCCACTTTAGTTATCTATCTAGGGGCTTAACTTGACATGATCCTCTTTCCATCTATCCTTCCTTCCATGCCCACTGCTGAAGCCTCGGGCATCTTATTGATGTACCCCTGGATCCTCTGACTTTAGGATGGTGGCTTTGACCCCCTTCAGACCCCATCCACAGGTGTTGGACTTGGGCTGGAAACAACTGTACATTTTGAGGAACTTTCAGGTCTTCACGTTGGCAGTCTCCATGTCTTCTTTTGGCCAACTCGCTATGTCAGCAGTGTATTTGATGACTGGCATGGCGTACATGTTGATAGCATGGATCTTGTTGTTTCCATTGAGCTGGCTCTTTAGGACTTGTCTCACCCTTTTAGTGGTACTTAGATGTTGTTGAATTCCTTGTTTCTTCATCATGAGAATGTGGGATACCAATGCACTTGTAGCTGATCTGTATGTCTACTAAGTGCCCTGATGGCAATTCCACCCCATTGGTCTTAATAACCTTGCCTCTTTTTACTACCATCCAGCCACACTTCTTTAGTCTGAATTACATCCTAATATCCTCACTGTAAATCCATGTCAGGTGGATCAGGGAGTCAATGTCTCGTTCTCTCTTGGCATACAGCTTGTAGAGGAGGTGTCTGATGGTAATTCCACTCTTGAACTTGTATCCATATCCAGTTCTTGTGATTTTTCTGGCTGAGGGGGTTCAAGCCTATGCAGAGCAGTAGAGGAGACAGTGCATCACCTCTGTAGAGCCTCGTGTGGCGCAGAGCGTAAGCTCTCGCCTACGACCTGAAGGTTGCAAGTTCAATCCCTGCATGATTCAGGTAGCCGGCTCAAGGTTGACTCAGCCTTCCATCCTTCCAAGGTCAGTAAAATGAGAACCCAGCTTGGTGGGGGCAATAAGTAATAATTACCTGAAAGCGCTGCGAAATAAGTTGGTGCTATACAAATACCAAGATTTTTTTATTTTTTTTAATATGTTGCATTTGATCTATTTGTCTTGAGTTCACGTCCAGTATTGTCTTCCACAGTCTCATTGAGTTTTTGAGGTAGGTCCTTGGTGTCCTGTTGACTTTGTAGAGCACCAGGCATCCACAGATCCAAGTGTGTGGCATTGAGTCATAGACTTTCCTATAGTCAATCCAAGCTGTGCTGAGGTTGATCTGTCTGGATCTTGAGTCTTGGGCAACTGCTCTGTCTATGAACAACTGGTGTTTTGTTCCTGTGGTGTGATTTCCAGTGCTCTTCTGAGCTGTGCTCATGTATTGACCCATATGGCTCTGTAGCTTGGTAGCTATGATGCCGGATAGGACTTTCCATGTTGTGGGAAGGCACGTTATTGGCTGGTATTTAGATAGTGCTGTTACCTTGTGGGGATCTTTAATAATCAGTACTGTCCTTCCTTGTGTTAGCAACAGGCTCCCTCTCAGCCTGGCTATCAGCTGGTTCATTTGTACTGCAAAGCATTCATGTACTACGGTTAGTTTATTTAGTCAGTAGATGTGGATCATGTCCAGGTCAGGTGTTGTCCAGCCTCTTATGTTCTTGATCTACTGTTGGACGTCTGCTACCGTGAGGGTAACCAGTTCCTGTTCTGAGAGATTGCTAATCTCTGCTCCCAGGCCCTGCAGCCACTTTGCACTGGTGTTGTGTCTTTTCTTTTTCCCATATGTTTCTCCGGTACTAGAAACTTCTCCATAAGTTGCCTTGATTTTAGCCTCAAATCTCATTTTCCATGAGGATTATGTACTACTGTTCTTCTTGATTGTGTATCCAAGCATTTCCAGAATCACAACAGCTAGGAAACACTAGAAGCAATGGTATGAAACTGAAAGGGAGAAGACACTAATTAGATATTAGAAAAAACTTTGACAGTGAGGGTGATCAATGAGTAGAAAAGGTTACCACAGGAGGTGGTGAGTTCTCCTTCAATGGAAATGTGCAAACAAAGGCTGGACAAATATCTATCCGGGATGATTTAGTGAATCCTGCACTGAGCAGGGGGTTGGATCCGATGACTCTGGAAGTTCCTCCCAACTCTACCATTCTATATCAGTTCATTGATTTGAGTTGTGGTGGAAGTAGGGATTGTAGTGTTGACTTTGGGATCTTCTAGCATACTGTCTGATGGTACTTCTCTGCTGAGCATTGGTAATCGGTGTCTAGGGTGGACTGTAACTAGTTTTATCTATCATCATTTGCTTCATATCTGCTGTTGTGCTTTGTAGCGGCGGGGTTGGCAGAGGAGTTCCAGCCTCCAAACTTTTCAGCATATTCAGTTGTCCTTTCAGTTGTTCTATACTGGGTATAACGTGTAGTTGGTGTATCTCGAGTTGTGAGAGTAATTTTTACTAATATATATATATATATATATATATATATATATATATATATATATATATATATATGTCATTTGACACATGTTCAAGTAAAATCCTTACAAAGGCTCTATGATAAATTGTGGTTTATCACTAATAGACTTATTCATAGATGCAGTACGAAAACAAATCTTTATTAGACAAAAAAAAAGCTACAAAAAAGTCCCAAGTGCAATTTCTACTCTGCTTTTAGCTCAAAAATATCACAAATGCAAAGGAATGTTACCTCTGTCAGAGAATTGATATAAATATCTGAATGTGATTGATTTGATTAAGCTATCTGGTATTGGTGCAGTTATATTTATTGATCAATTAATTTCTTCCACATTTTAGAATCTGTTTGTCACCATTTTCTTGGTCAGTTAATAATTGAATTTTGCTTCCAGGCTTGTAATTTGTACTGAAAGTTCTATATAAAAATGTTATAAAATATTAATATCTCTTTTTTAAGATTATTTTAATTTTAAAAAAGTAAAATCTGTTAATTTTGGCAGATGACTGTACCGGGAGACGTCTGATATCTGCAGATTGTAACACAGAAGAATGTGTTATCACACAAGATACATATGAAGAGCCTGCCATTATTTCAGATATCCCCACAGCCTTTCACAGCAAAGATCCATCATCTGATCGTCCTATACAGGTCCGATCTTCTGATTCATCGCATACTGACGAGCAGAAGAAAAGTCACAGAAGGGGAGAACATCAAAGAGTTTACACAGGGGAGATGCCGTATTCATGTACAGAATGTGGGAAAGGTTTTACTTTGAGATCAAATCTTGTTAACCATCAGAGAATTCACACAGGGGAGAAACCATTTTCCTGTCCAGAATGTGGCAAATGTTTTAGTTTGAGCTCAAATCTTATTAACCATCGGAGAATTCACACAGGGGAGAGGCCATTTTCATGTGCAGAATGTGGCAAATGTTTTTCACATAAATCACATCTGTATAGCCATCAGAAAATTCACACAGGGGAGAAGCCTTATTCATGTCTTGTCTGTGGAAAGAGTTTTAACCGGAATTCAACTCTAACTGCACATCAAATAATTCACACGGGAGAGAAGCCATTTTCATGCACTGTTTGCGGAAAGTGCTTTAACCGGAAGTCAGCTCTAACTGCACATCAAATAACTCACACAAGAGAGAAGCCGTTTTCATGTCCAGAATGTGAGGAATGTTTCTCAAGCAAAGATTACTTTGTTGAACATTGGAGAATTCACACAGGAGAAATGTCTTATGTCCAGAATGTGGGAAATGTTTCTCCCACAAATCAAATCTTCTTAAACATCAAAGAGCTCACATAGGGGAGAAGCCGTTTTCATGTTCAGAATGTGAGCAACGTTTTTCTTATAAGGCAGATCTTGTTACACATTAGATAACTCACACAGGGGAAAAGCCATAATTAAGTTTCAATATGGCCAATGCTTTACTCACAAATCTTAAACCTCAAAGAACTCTCACAGGGGAGTAGCCAATTCAATGGTAAAAGACACAAGAAAAAAAAGGATTGTTATTCTGTTCTCCCTTAAAGTACCTTTACACAGGGTGGTTCTCGCCTGAATTCTTGTCCCATGTACATGCGGCCACCAACAGGGCACTGAGTGGGAAATTGCTCTCCTGTTGGAGTCACTAGATTTTTTAGTAGAACTAAAAACTAAGCAACTATCGTGCCATGCAAACAGGAGCAGTTCAATATTTGCGGTCAATGAAGATGGGCGGGCCGGAACGATCCCGGCCTGCTCCTTCTCCATTCACTTGATTGACTGTTGCTCTTGTGAAAGCACGGGAACGATAGTCTGGCGGTAGTCCATGGGACAGCTGTCGAGCACTTATGCCCGTTTAAAGGGACCTACAGTCCTAACAGCAGCATTACCATAGGGGGGTAATCCTGCCCCTGTGTACTGGTGGGACAGATGGAATTTTCAATTATGTCAAGTAAATTAATTCTAATCATATAGCCCACCTCCCAACCCTACTATTTAGAGGCAGTGCTGCTTACCTTCCTTTTGTTATTATAAAGTATATTCTATCAATGAAATGGGAAGCTTTTCTGCTGTTAGGACTAAGGGAAAACAGATTAACCATCTAAATCAAATCAATTCCTCCCTTACATCCTACCAGCAGCACAACCATGGGGATTTAAAAAGTAGGATCCCCTATGGCAGGGTCCTCCTGCAAGGTGGCATTAAGGACTGAGTGTCCAAAAGTCACACAATCTGAAAAACGATTGTTCCGTCTATAATGATTGATGAAGGTATTGTGTGAGGTTCCATTGGAACACAAAAATGTGTTCCAATAGAACCAGAATTCTTTACGCCCACTAAATCGACATTGCATTGGTAGAGTGGGCACTGAAGAAAAACACTGACTCTGTACCCTATGAAAGGTAAGTTAGTTGAATTGTCTCCTTGATCCACCCACTTAAAGGGGTTGTCCCGCGCCGAAATGGTTTTTTTTTTTTTCAATAGGCACGAGACAAACACAAGGGATGGGTTAAAAAAAAAAACAGTTTAGTACTTACCCGAATCCCCGCTCTGTGGCGACTTCTTTCTTTCTTAGCAAGATGGCCGCCGGGATCTTCACCCACGATGCACCGCGGGTCTTCTCCCATGGTGCACCGTGGGCTCTGTGCGGTCCATTGCCGATTCCAGCCTCCTGATTGGCTGGAATCGGCACACGTGACGGGGCGGAGCTACGAGGACCAGCTCTCCGGCACGAGCGGCCCCATTCACCAGGGAGAAGACCGGACTGCGCAAGCGCGTCTAATCGGGCGATTAGACGCTGAAATTAGACGGCACCATGGCGACGGGGACGCTAGCAACGGAACAGGTAAGTGAATGACTTCTGTATGGCTCATAATTAATGTACGATGTATATTACAAAGTGCATTAATATGGCCATACAGAAGTGTATAACCCCACTTTCTTTCACGGGACAACCCCTTTAAGGTGAGTTTTGAGGCTCTCCACCACTTCTTTATTGAGAAGAGAACTAATAGATTCTCAACCTGCCTAAAATCCAGTGTTCTCTCTTGGTAGTTCCTTAGATTTCTGGCTAAATCTATGGAGTGAAGTTAGACCTCTTCCTCAGAAGATGGATTTGATCAAAAAACAAGATGTTATATCTGTAGGGTAGCGCTGTAGCTTAGTGGTTAGCACTGTTGCTTTGCAGTGTTAGGGTCCTAGGTTCAAATCCAACTAAGGACAACATCTGCATGGAGTTTGTATGTTTTACCCATGTTTTTCTGGGTCTCCCCTGAGTACTCTAGTTTCCTAATGCTAATAGTTGAATTTAAAAATTGTGAGCCCCAATGGGGACAGAACCACATGTAAAGTGCTTTGTAATATGTATGCACTGTATAAATAAAGGTGATTGATTAGAACCTCGTTTTGATTGGAGAAGGAAAGCATCTTAGGTGTGAAGATAGGTAAGACGTGTAGAAGGACTTTGTCCAGAAAAAAGGTTCTCGAGCTGACCGGGCCTGTAGTTCCCCAACTCTTTTAGCTGATAAATATTTGAGTTTTGGACAGTACACCTTCGGTACGGAAAGCAATAATCTAGATATAACCACAAGCAGAAAGCATCCACCTATGTAGAGCTAACTAATGTTATAAGACTCAAGAAAGAGGCTTAAGGAATTTAACCCCTTGAAGACCAGGCTGTTTTGGTTCTAAAGGACCAGGCACTTTTTTGTAATTTTTACCCATGTGGTGGTTTGACTGTTCTATTTTTCCCCCCTTCAGCTACCAAAATTAGTTTTGCTGCGTTTTTGCCCCCGTGACATATAGGGTTATTTTTTTATATCTCCTTTTTACTGACTTTTTCTTTCCCGTTTTTTGTTTTGTTTTGTTTTTTGGGGGTAAAAAAAAGGATTTTTTAAACTAGTATATTTATGCTAACATTTTGTTTTGGATGTTTTAATATAAAATTTGTATAGTTTTGTATTAGGGCGCATGCAGCTTTTGTTGGCGTCGCACACACTCCATTATTTTTTTTCTCCTGTAAATCCTTATCTAACACCTGCTATGCTAGGCATTAACACCCAAGTATTGGTGCCTAAGCAATTAGTTACATTCCCTTTGTGCTAAAGCCCCAGCTTGTGTATTCTCCAGGTTACGACCTCTACTTGCTTTTTGACTATTTTGACTTCTGTACGACCGTCCTCAGCTATATTATTGGACCACGCTATTTGTCTGCTGACTGCCCTGACCTATCACCTGATATCCACACTGAATTTTATGCCAACATTGGCTTGTTTTGGGATTACATCTATATTCACACGCTCGGGTACCTCACCTCAGCCTACTGTAGCGTCAGCACCTACACCACTGAAGGTACTTCTGCGAGTAGCAGCTTAGGGATCCAACAGCAAAGACCAATTTATGCTTGGAGGATTAAAAACTGGGGTTACCCAAATGCTGCCTCCAGATTTAACCACAAGCCAAATTCTTGTGTGGCAAGGTGGATCCACATCTGTCTGACAGTTTGTTTAGTCCATGGATCTCATTGGGGCTCCAACCACATCCCGGATTCAATCACATGGGATTGCACATTTCAAGACCAAGTGTCACAGATCTTACAGAATGTCGCTTGGTCTGCACAGGCCACTATCCATGTAGCTTCTCAGGTTGTTATTACGCAGCTCATAAACCAATTGTTTACAGAGCTAGTAGCTTTAAACTGCACCCCTACCAAGGTCCTCCATTCGGGCTCACACTTCTGGACCCCAACTTCTGTTGCCCTCAAACTATGATAGAGACCCCAAGTGCTACAAAGTTTTCAGAACCAGTGTCAGATACATTTTGAACTCCAACCTGCACAGTTCTCTACTGACCGAACAAAGACTGCATGTGTTGTCTGATGAGGCCTTGTCTGGGATACTCGGTTATGGAAATGAAATGATGCAACTACCACCAATTTACAGCCATTTCTGACTATCTCCTTACCTGTGTTTGAAGAACCAGGGCAAGTTTTTTTCCCATCACTTTCATACTCTTGTGCTTTCGCTAGAAGTCCAAGAAAGCCGGGCAACTTGGTATACGTTTAATGGTTTTATGCATTGGGTGCAGAACTTGACTGGAATGATCAGGCAGTATGTTGCCAACTTTTTGTGGTAGGGACTTTTTGGCAGAATTAAACAGCTAGGTGGCAGAAAATTATCATCCACTTTGGAAGACCTCATGTTAATAGCCACTGAGATTAACATTCACTTTAGGGAGCATCTGCGTGAGGTCGCATGGCATAAGAAATGGGTATGTCTGTCTCTCAGCTTTCTGAGATCACTTCAGCCACTCAGTGTTTCACCAGCTAAAGAGCTCATGAATGTACAAAGGAATAAGTCCTCATCTGAGGAAATCTAGAGAAGGTGTACACAAAATATTTCTCTATTGTGGTGGTTCTAACCATTACCTACGAGTTTGCCTACTGAAACTGGGAATCTCTGCCACCTAGGGAGTGGCTGCCTCCAAGTCCTCTCCAAGATTTCTGCATTCCTGACCTGTGGTGACCTATAGTTTTATACAGAAAAATAAATAAAATGACAGGACATCATAATAAATCATATCAAGGTAGATACTATCCATTACCTATAACCTACATCCAATAATCACAAACAGTCCCTCCTTATACTTTCAAAAACTACAAAAAGAATGGAGTTGAGGACTTAATAAAGTTATATTTTTCAATTTCTGACTTTATATATACACAATAAAAAATGTGATTTTAGTAAATCCTGTACTCCATTCCTTTTTTGCTTTTGAAAGTTTTATACAGAGGCATACCTGGATTACAGCTCCGCCTTGAACTTTATCCACCACACTCTGGTGGTTAAATTGAAGATACCAATGTCCCCCTGAAGAAGCCATTAAAGGTCACTTCTGTGGATGAGGAGCTCCTGCCTGATGTCAGATTTTTCACCGTTCCTCTGAATCTGCAAATTGGGATGCTGTAAAGAGAGATTACTTTAATTGTCTTACCCAGGTGTCACAGTCTGTGGTCCGCAAGGGGGTTGTGGCACAGGGGTCCCGACATGTAGATTTCTGTGGTTTGTCCTTTCTTTAGGTGTTTGTCTGTATTCCCTCAGTGGTTTCCTTGTGACATATGTTGATTTTACCTTTGTATTTGTGGAACTTTTTCTGACCTATTGCATTACCTCGGCCGTTATATAAGGCTACTTTTTGGTGTGATTGTTGCTGAATATTGCCTCCGTTTTGGTGGAGTGAGATCACGTTCATAGGAGTTTTGCTGCTAATCTAAGAAGTTTTTTCTTGATTTGTTTGTTTAACCCTTTAGTGACGGCCCAATAGTGTTTTTACGTCCTGCCATTGCAGGACGTATATGGAGGGAGATAGCAGCGCCGGTTTATAACAGCTGACACCCACGGGCAGGTGTCATGTCAGCCGAGGGCCTTCTAAAAGGCCACAGGGCTGCCTTGGGAGACTGCCTATCAAGTCATCCCCGTGGGGTGGCTTGATAGACTGCCTGTCAAAAAGCGGTCAACGCATCGCTGGTTGTGGTCCCCCAGGTGGACTGAAAGGGAGTATGAAAATAAGAACAAAAAAGTTTTACTAATTATTTTAAAAAAAAGTAATAAAAGTTAAGAAAAAAAAACCTTTAGCCATATTTGCAAAAAAAAAAAAAAAAAAAAGAAAATATTAAACCAAAAATACGTGTTTGGTATTGTTGCGTCCGTAAAAGTCAGATCTATCCAATTAATGCATTATTTTACCCGCATGTTGAACGTGGTATGAAAAAAAAAAATAAAGAACGCCAGAAATGCACTTTTTTGGTCACCCTATCTCCAAGAAAAAATTTAATAAAAAGCGATCAAAATGAGCCCTCACTCAACTATGTCGACGGAAAAATAAAAAAGTTATTGTGCGCAGAAAATGGACCAAAAAATAATTTAAAAGAATTAAATATCTTAAAGAAAAAATACAAGTACTACAGCAAAAAAAAATATATATATATATATACAAGTTTGGTATCATAGCAATCATACTGACCCATAGAATAAAGTTATTTTTGTTGCAGTTTGTGCGCCGTAGAAGCAGGACGTAACGAAA
Source organism: Eleutherodactylus coqui (assembly GCF_035609145.1). Lineage (NCBI taxonomy): Eukaryota > Metazoa > Chordata > Amphibia > Anura > Eleutherodactylidae > Eleutherodactylus > Eleutherodactylus coqui. The sequence goes on from NC_089841.1 coordinate 36,705,692, forward strand.
GATGGTGAAATGTCGTTTTTTTTCCATTTCTCTCCACGTAGAATTTTTTAAAAGTTTTTCAGTACATTATATGGTATAATAAAGAGTACCATTGAAAACTACAACTTGTCCTGCAAATACCAAGCCTTCATACAGCGACGTCGATGGATAAATAAAGGAGTTATGATTTTTTAAAAGGGAGGAGGAAAAAACGAAAATGGAAAAAAAGCAAAAAAGCTCTGTCACTAAGGGGTTAATTGTGCTGTATTGCAAAGTGGTGCTTTTTGTTGTCAGTTTGTGTTTTCTTTCTTTTAGGTGCTAGAGTTAGTGGGCAGGGCAGGGCTATTCTTTCCTAGAAGTCATGGTGTGGTTGTCCCTTCCTTCTTTTGATTCTATTTTACTTCACTCCATTCGTGGCCTGCTCCCTGTGTGAAGACAGCCTTGCGTTCATCCTGGATATGGTGCATTTTGCATTCAGGGCGAAGGTGACACCAGGTCTATAAACTGTGTTGTTGGGACTTCCTTGGCTCCACCTGCATTCCCCAGTTGTCAACTGGCATATCTGTCATTAATGTACTCATTGCCATATCCATTGCCTACTCTTGGTTGCTCCTGTCCTGTGATCTCCCATTCTTTGAGAGCTTCTGGGTCTACCACCACAGTTTGCTGCCTGTGTTGAAGTACAATATTTAGAAAGAAAGATGCTGACATTTAACCTCCTCACAGACCATAGTTATTCACTCGATTTACTTCCAGAGGCTGTTTCTCCCAGAGGTTGAGTTTATCCATTGTCTCTAGCAGAGACCCATGCCAACAAAGAAAAGCTTGAGCAGAGTTCCATCCATAAATCCACCTCGCTTGTCAATGCGGGTAGTTTCTTTGTCAAAAAGACTTCCTTGTGTTTCACTAACCATGGTGAGCCTACTGTAAAAAATAAATATTCACTAACTCTAATCTCTGACCTGAAACTCAAGATTTTCACGAGACTAGATCCTTATGGTGCCTACAATCTCATCAAAATTTGTGAAGGAGCTGAGTGGAAAACAGCGTTTAACACTAGAGATGGACATTATCAATATTTTGTCATGCCATTAGATCTCTGTAATGGTCCTTGGGTATCCCAAGAATTTGTAAATTATGTATTCCATGATCTGTTGTACCCTTCAGTCATTGTTTACCTGGATGATGTACTAATTTTCTCACCACATCTCACTTATCAGAGGCATGCAACATCTGTCTTACAGTGTTATGCCCCAATTATTTGTATGCCAAGCTTGAAAAAATGTCTTTTTGAACAATTCAGTGCCATTTCTAGGTTACATCATCTCTACTGAAGGCCTTAGCAGGAACCCAGAGAAGTTGTCAGAGTGTAACATTGGGCAAAGCCGCTAGGTATGAAGGCCATTAATTGCTGCTTGGGGTTCGCTATTACCGACCGTTGATCCCAAACTTTTCCTTGCCCATTTTTACATTAACAAATTATTCTATGGATATGGAAAGGTTATGGTCCTGAAGCTTGGGAGCCTCAAGAAAATATTAATGCTACTAAACTCATCAAAAAATGTATTTCCCAGTCATCTCCACGACAGCACCACCTGAGATTGCCTCCTCCTCATAGAACAGGAACATACCGAGAGGTTAAAAGCTGCCCCCTCTCCCACCTTTCTCAGTGTTCTTCCTGTCCTACCAGGAGGCAGAATCACAGAGAGGTGCTGGTGGAGACACCAGCAAAGGAAAAAGAAGACTTACAATGGATCGGCGGACAGTGGTTGTCAGCCTGTCCCCCCTTCCTGAAGATCGACTCCTGGGACGCCGCATAGGGTGGTTTCCCCAGGCCAGATTCCTTTCACAGTGGCCCATGGGGGGTTCAAACTCGGGGCCATGGCTTCCTCCTCCATTTGGGGCACAGGCTCCTGCAATCTAGTGCCGGCATAGGGGCCGGTGCATTGCTCTCCGGCTTCCTTAAGGGGAGAGGGCATTGTCACGTGACGGGCGTGATGACATCAGTGTAGCGGCATCTCATGACGCGAGGAGGGGGTGTGGCGAGGAGCAAGAGGTGCCAAATGAAAAAAAAAAAGGGATTCAAAAGGAATCTAAGAGAAGATTGGCTTGACGCCTAAACTAAGCTCTACTGCTGCAGGCTTATTGTCTCAAGGTGACTGCAGTACTAGAGGAGAATGAGTACTCCAGCACCAGACATTCCTGACTCGGCTGCGACATCGGAGATCGTAAGTAGCCCGTTGGGTAAAAGCATGTAATATTTCGACTCAGAAGTACGGTTATGCTTATTCTGCATTCCTCTGTCTGTTGCCAGGGGCATAAGAAAGATGCCCCTCTCAAGACGAAACAAAAAATGCAGAGTGCGAAAAAAGGTTGCCTTTCACGTGCAATAGACCGCTGTGCAGGGCATGCATAGCCAAGCTAGTTAAAGAGGAATCAGGCAGTTTTATGGAGGATGTTAGGAAGCTGATTAAGGAGGAGGTCCATCAAGCTCTGACGTCACAGACACGGCAGCATCCGGGTCCAGTCACCACAGGCGTCCTTATAGTCCAAAAAGATATTCTGATTCAGAAAAAAGTTCAGTAATGTTGGACTTTGAGGAGCAGCCATCTCCCCAGGAATCCTTGGGCAAAGAAGACTATAAAAAATATCTGTTTCATCAAGAGGACCTTTCAGAGCTCATAAAATCCGTGAGGGCCACCCTCAAGATGGAGGAGCCCAGGAAGCCTTGTACAATTCAGGACTAGATTTTCGGAGGACTAGGGAAAAGGTGTAGGCATACTTTCCCAGTCCATGGAAATATATCAAAATTAATCCAGAAGGAATGGAAGAAACCCGACATAGGGTCCTTTTCCACTCGGGACGTCAAAAGGCGCTATCCGTTCGAGGAGGAGGTATGTGCAAACTGGGAGAAAATACCCAGGGTCGATGTTCCCGTAGCCAAAGTGGCGAAGTGCACAACACTCCCATTCGAGGATGCCACACAATTGAGGGACCCTATGGACCGAAAAACGAAGGGTCTCTTGAGGAGGACCTGGGAAGCAGCCGCTAGCCTGCTCAGGCCTGGGGTAGCGGTCACTTGCATGGCTAGAACCCTAGGAGTATGGTTGGAGCTTCATTTGTCCAACAAAATGCCAAGAGAACAAATTCTGAATTCACTCCCGATCCTAAAGATGGCTACAAATTTTTTGGCCGATGCATCAGCAGAAGCAGTGAAACTCTTAGCACGAACAACAGCACTAACCAACTCCACCAGAAGGGTGCTGTGGTTAAAATCTAGTTTCTAAAAGCAAACTATGCTCTCTTTCCTTCCATGGGCAATTTCTATTCGGTCCAGATCTGGACAAGCTCCTCGAGAAAGCAGCCGATAAGAAAAAAGGGTTTCCAGAGAAAAAGCAGCAAAAGAAGACATTTTGTCGGGCCCCAGCGCAATACTCCGAGCCCTACAAGGGAAAAGGCAAGACAGGCAGATTGAGTTACCCTAAAGGGGATAAAGGGAGGAACTTCCTCTTTAACCCTCACCTGGGGGACCTGGCCAAGCAAAAACCCTGGCGCCATCCCAGTCGGGGCCAGGCTGGGGAGCTTCGCAGATCGATGGGCCCCAATCTGCGAGCCAAGAAATCACAGTGACGACTGCTACTTCTGCACAGTAAAGATCATGGGCCATACCAATAATAGTAAGTGTAACATTGTGTATCCTAATATGCCATCTACCATGAGACCTGTGCCCCATTGTGAATCCATCCCTGTGCCATCTCCGGCCAATGTCAAGCCCCCAACAGACACCAATTCAGATGGTGATACCAGTGATAAAATGTACCAACCAGACTGAATGGAGGATATAACCTCAGTGCCATATACCCAGCATCAACTGAATGATTTGGTTCACCATCTGAATTTAGACGCATCAGACTTGTTAAGATCACGACTTCATGAAAAGAATTTACTGTGTCCTAATACGAGATTTTCCTGGTACAGACACTGAGAAGCAGAATTGATTCCGTTTTTTGCTGAGGAAGGCAGTTTGGTACATTGTTGAGACATTCCAGCAGTCATGAAATGCTTCAGCATTAATTACAATTCAGGAGAGTGGAGGTTGTTCATAGATGCCAGCAAATTCAGTTTAAGCAGTGTTTTATTACACAATACTAAGATCTATCCGTTCCAGTAGCGCATTCTGTGCCTATGAAACAGACATACGAAAACCTTACATTTCTGCTGGAAAGTGAGCTGTACAAGCTCCATGAATGGTCTGTCTGCGGGAATTTCAAGGTAATTGCAATATTGCTCGGCCAACAAGCAGGCTGCACCACATTTCCTTTCTTTTTGTGTGAAAGGGACTCCAGAGGAAGGACTGAACATTGGGTTCAGAAGCAGTGGCCAGTCAGAAGTACCTTCACATCTGGCAAAAAAACATTGTTTCACTTCCACTGGTTGATCCCTCAAAAATACTGTTGCCACCATTACACATAAGACTAGGCTTAAAGGGGTTGTCCCACGAAAGCAAGTGGGGGTATACACTTCTGTATGGCCATATTAATGCACTTTGTAATGTACATCGTGCATTAATTATGAGCCATACAGAAGTTATTCACTTACCTGTTCCGTTGCTGGCGTCCTCGTCTCCATGGTGCCGTCTAATTTCAGCGTCTAATCGCCCGATTAGACGCGCTTGCGCAGTCCGGTCTTCTCCCTGGTGAATGGGGCCGCTCGTGCCGGAGAGCTGGTCCTCGTAGCTCCGCCCCGTCACGTGTGCCGATTCCAGCCAATCAGGAGGCTGGAATCGGCAATGGACCGCACAGAGCCCACGGTGCACCATGGGAGAAGACCCGCGGTGCATCGTGGGTGAAGATCCCGGCGGCCATCTTGGTAAGGTAAGTAAGAAGTCGCCGCAGCGCTGGGATTCGGGTAAGTACTAAATGGGTTTTTTTTTTTAACCCATGCATTGGGTTTGTCTCGCGCCGAACGGGGGGCCTATTGAATAAAAAAAAAAAACGTTTCGGCGCGGGACAACCCCTTTAATGAAGCAATTCATGACAGCTTTACGCAGGGACAGTAAATGCGTTCAGTACCTTGGTGTTAAGTTTCCTTCAATCACTTCTGAAAAAATCAAAGCTGGCATTTTTATAGGCCCACAAATCCAAAAATTAATGGCGGACAACATATTCGAGAAAACCATGAGTGAGTGCGAATTACAAGAATGGACTGCATTCAGAAATGTGGTACAAAACTTTTTGGGGAACACAAAGGCTGCAAATTACACCATTTTAGTCTGAGATGTTGGAATCCTATAAACTGCTTGGTGGCAACATGAGAGTCAAAGTTCACCATGTTCCTCTAAATTACTTCCCTGACAATCTTGGTGATTTTACGGAAGAACACGGCGAGCGCTTTCATCAGGATATTAAAGTGATGGAAAAGAGATATCAGGGAAAGTGGACGGCACATGGGATGGCCGACCATTGTTGGGTGTTGAAATTTTATAGATGATTGATAAAAGTTTTTTTTAAGGTGATGCACTCAGGGTTGTTGCTTTTGGCAAATATATTGGTTTTGGTTAGAGATGAGCGAGCATACTCGCTAAGGACAATTACTCGATCGAGCAATTGTCCTTAGCGAGTATCTCCCCGCTCGGATGGAAAGGTTCGGGTGTCGGCGCAGGTGACAGGTGAGTTGCGGCCGTGAGCAGGGGAGAGCGGGGGGGGGGGGGAGAGAGGGAGAGAGAGATCTCCCCTCCGTTCCTCCCCGCCGCTCCCCGCCCGCCTCCAGCAGCCGAATCTCTGCTCCCCAGCGGGCAGGTACTCGCTAAGGACAATGCTCGATCGAGTAATTGTCCTTAGCGAGTATGCTCGCCCATCTCCAGTTTTGGTGTTGATTAGTGGAACCCTGCTGGACTCTGAGCCTTTTCTTTTTCCATATTAAAGGGGTTGTCCCGTGCCGAAACGTTTTTTTTTTTTTTTCAATAGGCCCCCCCGTTCGGCGCGAGACAATGCATGGGTTAAAAAAAAAAAGTTTAGTACTTACCCGAATCCCCGCGCTGCGGCGACTTCTTCCTTACCTTAGCAAGATGGCCACCGGGATCTTCACCCACGATGCACCGCGGGTCTTCTCCCATGGTGCACCGTGGGCTCTGTGCGGTCCATTGCCGATTCCAGCCTCCTGATTGGCTGGAATCGGCACACGTGACGGGGCGGAGCTACGCGATGACGCGTAGTAGGGGGTGGAGCCAGAACTCCGCTCGTGCCGAGACCCAAGAGAAGGGAGAAGACCCTTCTGCGCAAGCGCGTCTAATCGGGAGATTAGATGCTGAAGTTAGACGGCACCATGGAGACGGGGACGCCAGCAACGGAACAGGTAAGTGTATAACTTCTGTATGGCTCATAATTAATGCACGATGTATATTACAAAGTGCATTAATATGGCCATACAGAAGTGTATAAACCTACTTGCTTTCTCGGGACAACCCCTTTAACTTTATTTATACCACATCCCTCAAGCTGCTCTATGGAGGAGCATTGCACAGGGGCAAGGTGGTGATGAGCAGCACTCAGGCACTTTCCTAAGGCCGGTTTCACGCAGGCAATAAAATCGTGCAGTGCGAGAGCGAGTGAAAAAACGCAGAATTATGAAACCCATTCTTTTTAAAGGTTTCTTTCACAGTTGCAATGTTTCTGATTATGCAATGTAGTGTGAAAAAAAATCATGGCATGTCCTATCTTTCTGCATTTCGCTCTTTTTTATCACCCGTTTCCCTATGGAGCCTTCGTTTTATCGCAACGCAGGAACTTGCAATTTTCGTGCGATCTGTTTTTAACATTAGAAAGTTTCATTGTCTTTCTTGCGAGAAAATCACAAGAGGTAGTGATGTTGCTGTGAGAAAAAGCTGCGCTGACATCTCATGAGCAAAATTGCGCTATTGCCACGATTTTCTTGCCTAAAGGTGTTATGTGGCTTTAACTACAAGGCACTGGTTAATATTTTGGCCAAGCTCACAACCCGCATCAAGGGTCCTCGTTTCCTGCGGGTCCCTATACTAATATCAATCAAAATCACTTAAAAAGGGAAATATACAGTTCGATTTTTATGGCATTCACCAGGTGCAATAAAAGATGTCCATTGTCTGTATTGTTGTGAGTGCGGTAATACATAACATGTGATGGTTTTTAAAACACTTTTCGGAATACTACCAATTTAAAAAGGGGTTTTGTGGAGAAAATTATGTATTTTCTTTTAACTGGATTTTTTTTTTGCTTTAAATTAAACTTTGTGTAACTTTCTATTTTACACTTTTTTTTAGTCCATGAAGGGGACTTGAAGATGCGATTGTTCAATCGTGAGGATACTACACTGCATTACTTATGTAGTGCATTCTACTAAATCTATAGCATCAGCCTATTAGACTGTGCAGAAGGCGGGGCCTAATAGGCTACGTAGCATGGCAGACACAGAGCTCTTTGTCAGACTTACAATTGCCATGGGAACTCATTGGTACCTTGCGACTGCATTGAGGGGTGCTGATGGGTGACAGAAAGAACCCCCTCCTTGTGTCACCTACTTATATGCTGCAGCTGCTATTAATTGTGGCATGTAAAGGGTTAAACTGCCAGGTTTCCCCTCTCTTGGCTGTCATGAGTCTGCCTTAAAAGGATGGATTAAAACGACAGGTTTAAAGTTGTAAAAAGACAAATTGGGGTAAAAAAGTTGGTCTAAACAATTCCAGAAATGATAATCTGACACACAGAGCTCTGCTACATCAATCCTGATCATTTCATCCCATACAACAGGGACCTGCATAGACTACCCTCCCCCTGGTCATGTGATCCCTGACTCCTCCCACACAGGTG
>NC_089841.1:37391014-37431014 GCF_035609145.1 Eleutherodactylus coqui
CCAGTGAAAGTAACTGTGCGGTAAGTCAGCATGTGGAAAGCAGGCCTTTTGGGTAGGGGATGTGATAGGACCGGATGACGGACAGGACCACAACTGAGCTGTCACCCTCTCAGTGATGGCGCCCGGGATGTCCCGCACCTGCCGCACCCGGCTTCCTATGCCACTGGTTATTGTACAAACAAAATTGTGACTTTTTTTCAACTTTCCAGTTTTCTTAAAATTGGGTGGGCTTAATGAGCTGGGACATGTCTTCTGCGGCCCGACAGATTTACTATAACGTACACCAAAAACTTGGATGCATTATAACATAAATGTACACCATCAGGTGCAAACTTGATTTTCCTCAAACATGGATGTGCCTTTTTTAATTTCATTTCTATTTTTAGATTTAAAAAACAAACTTTTTCCTTTTTGTTTTTTTTCTCCTTTTGTTTCAAAAGCCTGCTGAAGGCCATGCATTTTTAAGGGGTAAATTAATTTATAATGGTACCACTTTAGGTTAAACATAGCGTGTTGTTTAAGATATATATAATATATATCTTATTATATAATATTATATAATATTTTTTATTTTTGGATATATATATGTGTATGTGTATATATATATGTATGTGTTTGTAAAAAAAAAGGGGGGGGGGGAGGGGACAGACCACAAAGAGGCAGATGTGGGTAGGATTGGGGAGGGAAGAAGGGAGCAAGATATGAGGTTTTCTAACTAGACCTTTATAACAAATGTAAACTGGACTGGGGGCATCAACCTGACTGACGCTCCCTTAACTAATAACAAAAACTTACCCGGAGACTTCTTGTGTGTAAATGTGGGGTAGGCCACAGCTTTTATTAAATATTTAACCTCTACTATTTTAATTTAACTATTTTAACTCCATAACCCTTCCCATGCTACAACCCGCTTAATTTAAACTGATTTTAGCTTTAACTATTCCACAGGACGTTTGTAAGCCCGCTTTCCTTGGGCTTGTAAACCCTCCTCTTCTCCAGCATGGAAAGTTCAGGCCAACCACAGCTGTGACAACTTCCGAACGCATAAAGTCCTATAAAGTCTTTCCTCACCCATCTCACGGGCGGGTGGGTGGGCGTCTTGCTCGGCTCCGTCCTCTTTCCTCCACGCTTCTTCTCTTTCCGTTCTTCTTCCTGTCTTCTCCTTCTTCTTCCTTCCTTAGCTCCTCCCCCCATCTAGCTCGCTGATCCCCTAAACCCCGCCCCCAGTCCCATGCAGCATCGTTATTCACTGTGCTGCATAAGAAACTGAGTGATTTTAAGTTTAGTTTTTTAGCATCTCCCTCCTCCTGCATGGCCCCAACAGGGCTCGGAGAGCACCCAGGAGTTTTATGTGGTGGCTGCAGACACGGGGCTCCCCTCCACACCTCTAGGATCACATCAATCACAGGACTATCATTACATACCACCCCCTCCCCATTGTTCTCTCTATATACTAAGATGTTAGATGAAAGGATTCATTAATAGTCTCCCTCTCTCGTCAAGGCAATATGTTAAAGCTTTCCCAGCTTTCAAAAAACCTGGGTTTCCTTTGCGGATGAGACCTTTAACCAATCCATCTGCATGAGAAATCGTGAATTTATCTATGAAGAGTTTAAGGGAGGGTGGGTTCATGTCAATCCATGTCTGCAGGATTGTTTTGACCTCGGCCATGGCTACCATATGTAGAAGTTTTCGACTTCCTGGTGTACATCTTCATCTTGGTCTATGTAACCAAAGATTGTCCAGGTGGGATTGAGGGAGCCAGATGAGTGATGGTGAACCTGTGTATCCTGTTCCAGAAATTCTGAATCACAGGGCAGTCCCACAGCAATGGAAATGACCTGTCCCCAGCTCTTGACATCTGGGACAGCTATGATCTGGATATATTTCTATTTTTGAGAGGGAAATATATACATTTGTAGGTAGAAATACGAATATATATATATATATATATATATATATATATATATATATATAATGTCTTTTTTTTATATGTGTACTAATTCTATTTTTCTATACATACTAATTCTATGCTAAAATGAAAAAAACTTAATATGTAGCCTTAAAAATCATATCAGATATGCCAAGGCTTTACAAGGCTGAGAGAGATGTGTCCAGAAATTCAGAGATGATACAGAACCGGATACGAAGGCTGCGTGCTTGGCTATTTTCCCAGTATCTACATAACGACTGTTTAACTATGTATATGACTAACACTGCCTCAGGCAGAACTGCAGACATCACATATATGGTTATGCGTTGGATTTGAGCCAATAAGACACACTTCTAATGATGTAATAAGGGGGATAAAGCCCCATGTAATCTGTAATAAAGTGCACAGTTATTTCCCCGTGTGAGGCACTATACCAGACCTCTGTGTGTGGTGTTTCTTCTTTACCGCCGGCAACGGTGCATTGGGGTGGGCCTGATTGGTGCTGTACACAGAATTTCCCTGACAGTTGGCGCCCGACGTAGAGGCAGCAAAACCGGAGCCGTACAGCCCACACCACCCGGATCCATGCCACAAGGAAGCCGTCCTGCTGCAAACCGAGCCTGATCAACTCACTGAACTCAAGGTAAGATCAGCATATATTTATGTTGCGTTTTACGCTTGGAGTCTTGCAGCAGGAGGGACTATCTGTGTTTTGGGAGCGGATGGGTTGGGTTAAGAGTTCTACATGGTAACTCAAGGGCTTCGGGTTTGCCGTCATGGACCACTGACCGTGATAAGTGCTCCAATCGCCCACTCAGGAACTAGTCTATAGTTAATTTGTACTCTGAAGTCCGTATCTTTTTAGCAGTAGTGGGGGTTGTTTGTTGTATCTGCAGATTTTTTTTCTCTTTTCTTTTTTTGTCTCACAGAAGGAGGGACCCCCAGTTGTTTTGCCATACATAAGGGGCTGACAATTTAGATTAGTGGGGTTGCGCTCTGTGAGATGTGCAGTTTTGGCTTAGAAGAAGGTACCTTTGGTTATCTTGCCACAGAGAGCAGATAATTTGGACTAGAAGGAAGTACTCTGTGTAACGTGTAGTTTTAGTTTGTTAGTCTCATAGAAGCAGGGACCTTCGGTTATCTCGCCACGGAGAGCAGATCATTTGGGCTAGAGGGAAGTACTCTATGAGTCTGTGTTTAAAAAGACGGAGCCTCTTAAGGTCCGTCATCGAGCGGATTAATTGGTGGCAGAGAGACAAGGGTCTCAGTTTGTAAAATGTAAGAAAACCCTTATAAAAATGTGTGACATGGACCCGCACGGTAGATTACTGTATGGAGACTGGGAGGAGGTTCTTAGGACCAAGAAGGGTGCTTTGAAAGACAAAGGTTTACTAGAAAGTGCTGAAATGAGATGCAGAGGGACAGTCAGAGAAAGTTAAGTACGTACACGTATTAAGAAAGTATTTGTAAGTGAAATGTTGGAAAGTACAGTATGTGATCGGAAGGGTGTCGGGACAGTGTCTATTGAAGGTTACATTGGCGGTTAGGTAGAGAGAGAAATATGGGGAACAAGCAAAGTGGAGAGAAAGGTTACTGGCATATGATTTGGTGGCAGAGAGAGGGAGAGGAAAAGGTGTATAATACTAGGTGGATAGATATAGGTGTGTGTGTATATATATATATATATATATATATAGTTAACTGAGCTCGCTAGTGAAAGATTATTTACATGAAGATGCAGGGTGAGACAGCCCCCCTTCTCCTTATTTCTGTCTTCTTCTAACTCCTTCAAGGCCAAAAGATAAGAGCAGAGAGAATATTATACTAACCTTGGAAAGTAGCTTTGTTTGCTCTAATGGAATAGAAGCTTGTAATAAATCTAATGAATTATACTGTCTTGGTCTCTTTTTCATAAAAGTGTAAGACAGTTATACTTCACTCACATCCTGTGGGGGCTTTTAAGAATACAGGGGTTGAAAATGCAGAACATGTTGCATTGTCAGAAGGTCCCAGCATATGTGTTATTTATGCGTTTAAATGCAGGAAATAGTTAAACTAAAAGAACTTTGTTCAGTCTGTGTTTTATATTCACAGAGAGATAACAGTTATTTTGCAAAGGTGGGGGCTGAAAGATTGCCACTAGAGATGAGCGAGCGCACTCGTCTGAGCTTGATGCTTGTTCGATTATTAGGGTGTTCGAGATGCTCGTTACTCGAGATGAGCACAACGCGGCACTCGACTCCATTACATTTCCTTCCCTGAGAAATTTGCGCCCTTTTCTGGCCAATAGAAAGACAGGGAAGGCATTACAACTTCCTCCTGTGACTTTCCAGCCCTATCCCACCCCCCTGCAGTGAGTGGCTGGCCAGATCAAGTGACCCCTGAGTATTTAAATCAGCCCCGCCCGCGGCTCGCTACAGACACACGCTAAGGCCGCCTGCAGACGGGCAGGTCGGATCCGACGGCGAGAATTCTCATCACGGGACCCGACCCCAGCGCCTGCAGGGAGGAGAGCGCACTCACCCGTGCCCGGCGGCCCCGGCTCTTTCATGTGCGACTGGTCAGCGCACATTTCCGCAAGTCCCACACGGACGCTGCCACCCTGCAACATTGGTTTAATCTGCCAGTGCACCGACTGCTTTGCGACGTGCCCACACGGTGGAACTCTACGCTTCACATGTTGTCCCGGCTGTATGAGCAGCGTAGAGCTATCTTGGAATACCAACTCCAACATGGGCGGCGAAGTGGGAGTCAGCCTCCTCAATTCTTTACAGAGGAGTGGGCTTGGATGGCAGATATCTTCCAGGTCCTTGGAAACTTTGAGGAGTCCACCCTGATGGTGAGCGGCAATGCTGCAATCATTAGCGTCACCATTCCCCTGCTATGCCTGTTGAGAAGTTCCCTGCAAAGCATAAAGGCTGATGCTTTGCGGGCGGAAACGGAGGCGGGGGAAGACAGTATGTTGCTGGATAGTCAGAGCACCCTCATGTCTATATCTCAGCGCGTGGAGGAGGAGGTGGAGGAGCCTGAGGAGGAAGAGACAGCTGGGCCCACTGCAGATGGTGCCCATGCAGCTTGCCTCTCATCCATTCAGTGTATATGGCCTGAGGAGGAGGAGGAGGAGGAGGACACTCAAAGTGATCTTCCTAGTGAGGACAGCCATATGTTGCGTACAGGTACCCTGGCACACATGGCTGACTTTATGTTAGCATGCCTTTCTCGTGACCCTCATGTTAGACGCATTCTGGCCACTACGGATTACTGGGTGTACACACTGACCCACGGTATAAGGAGAACCTTTCCACTCTCATTCCCGAAGAGGAAAGGGGTTTGAGAGTGATGCAATACCACAGGGCCCTGGTGGACAAACTGATGGTAAACTTCCCATCTGACAGCGCTAGTGGCAGAAGGCGCAGTTCCGAGGGCCACGTAGAAGGGGAGGCGCGGAGATCAGGCAGCATGTTCAGCGCAGGCAGGGGAACACTCTCCAAGGCCTTTGCCAGCTTTATGGCTCCCCAGCAAGACTTTCTCACACCTCCCCAGTCCAGGCTGAGTCGGAGGGAGCACTGTAAGAAGATGGTGCGGGAGTACATACTCGATCGTACCACCGTCCTCCGTGACGCCTCTGCTCCGTACAACTACCTGGTGTCAAAGCTGGACACGTGGCCCGAACTCGCGCTGTATGCCCTGGAGGTGTTGGCGTGACCTGCGGCTAGCATCTTGTCAGAGAGGGTGTTTAGTGCAGCTGGGGGAATCATCACGGACAAGCGTACCCGCCTGTCAACTGACAGTGCCGACAGGCTTACACTCATAAAGATGAACAAAGCCTGGATTTCCCCAGACTTCTCTTCTCCACCAGCGGACAGCAGCGCTACCTAAAGAACTTTGTCAATCTGTGTATGATATTCGTCCTCCTCTGGCTCCTCCTCCTGAAACCTCACGTAATCACCGCGAGTGGGCAATTTTTCTGTGGGCCAAAAGGCTCATATAACTTTTCTAAATAATATTTATCTGTTTCAATTCTCATTAAAGCATTGAAACTTCCACCTGAACCAATTGTTTTTTAGACTGGGCTGCCTCCAGGCCTAGTTAAAAATTAAGCCACAGTACGCTAAGCGATTAATGGGTTTCACCTGCCCTCTGGGTTGGGCATGGGCAATTTTTCTGGGGTACATTTGTACTGTTGGTACACCAATTTTTCGGCCCCTCGCCTACAATGTAATCCAAGTAATTTTTATGGGCTTCGCCTGCACTCATGGTACACCACTGTGTCTGGGGTTGGCCTACACTTGTGCTACAGAAATGTAACTCTGTTCTGCCTACCTATACTTCTGCCACTGTAACGCTTGAGGTGTCTGATTAGACTTCTGCAACAGAAATGTTACTTCGGTCTGCTGATACTTGTGCTCCTGAAATTTTAGCTTGGTTGGTGTATGCTGTTACTACTGTAATTCAACTAATACTGGGCTCTGCCCATGATGCTTCAACGGAAATGTTACTGGGGCATGTCTATACTGCTATAACAGAAATGTAACAAATGGTGGGCTCTGCCCATACTGCTTCTACGTAAATGTTACTGGGGCCTGTCTATACTGCTACTACTGAAATGTTACAAATGCTGTGCTCTCCCTACACTGCTGCCAGGGAAATGTGAATCTGCTGCTTTGCCCATACTGCTTCTATGTTAATGTTACTGGGGTCTGTCTGCAATGCTGCCAATGAAATGTTACTGGGGTCTGTCTGCACTGCTGGAACTGAAGTTTTACTGGGGTCTGTCTATACTGTTGCTACTGAAATGTTACTGGGGTCTGTCTTCACTGCTGCCTCTCTCACACGAGTGGTTTTTAGTAGCGCAGAGCATTATATATTTGCTGTGGGCCGACAAGCCCCATACGCTATCTTGGCGTGTATAATAAGCGCCAAGATAGTGCGTGCTGTGTGTGAGAGGCACAATTGAAAGTAATGTTAAGATTGGTACTGTGTATTGTTGTTAGCTGTTTAGTCGTTCATGACCCTCGGCGACCCTAAAGGCTCCCTCACTCAATGGTTTTCGGTTTTGCACAGTTTTTTCAGCTGTGTGATATCCATGCCAGTATCAGCTCTGACAGTATCAGCCATCGTGTTTTTTGGCATCAGGGTCTTCTTTTGCCGCTGATCTGTCCAAGCATTATAGATATTACTAGCAACTCTACTTGCATTACATGGCCAAATCCAAGAGTCTGAGTCTGGTCATCTAGGCCTCCAGTGATACATCGGGTCTTATATGTTCAGAACTTCTCTGTTAGTTACTCTTGCCGTCCAGGGCATACACCGCAGCTTTCGCCAGCACCACAGCTCAAACGTATCAACCCTCCTATCAGCTTCCCTCGTAGTCCAGCTTTCACATCCATACATGGCTATGGGGAAAACAGTGGTTTGCACTATCCTGCATTTAGTTGCTATGTCGATACTTTTCCAGATTTTGGCCATGTTTAGCATCGAGTTTCGCCCCAATGCTATCCTACGTTTTATCTCTGGCATAGATTCTCCAGCCTAGTCAATTTTTGAACCACGGAAGCTCTGCTACATCTAATAGACTCAGCCCCACTGTAACTGACATATTCAACAATGTTATATCATGGCTGAATCTGGCAAGGCACACACTCAGCTCTGCTACAACTAAAAGACTCAACTTTACTCTACTGTATCTGACATATTCAACAATGCTATAACACTGCTCAATCTTCTCAATTGAAAACAAAGTAGCAAAAGGAATTGATTTTGATGATGCGATTTTAAAATTTGCAGAGAACAAAGTTAGGAGACAAAGATTTTAAAGGGGTTGTCTCGCGAAAGCAAGTGGGGTTATACACTTCTGTATGGCCATATTAATGCACTTTGTAATATACATCGTGCATTAAATATGAGCCATACAGAAGTTATTCACTTACCTGCTCCGTTGCTAGCGTCCTCGTCTCCATGGCTCCGTCTAATTTTGCTGTCTGCTTGCTTTTTTAGACGCGTTTGCGCAGAAGGGTCTTCTTCTTCTGGTTCGTCCGGGCACGAGCGGCGTTTTGGCTCCGCCCCCTTCTATGCGTCATCGCGTAGCTCCGCCCCGTCACGTGTGCCGATTCCAGCCAATCAGGAGGCTGGAATCGGCAATGGAACGCACAGAGCCCATGGTGCACCATGGGAGAAGACCCGCGGTGCACCATGGGAGAAAACCGCAGTGCATCCTTGGGAAAAGAACCGGCGGCCATCTTTGGGAAACGTTTTATAAGTTGATGAAACACAAGAACTGTGAGTAGAAACCTGCTTTAAAAGCCATTTACACTGGTGCATAGTAATGTATGCTTAAGAAGGGGGACTGGGCAAAAAAAAAATCACTGTTGCCTCGAGACAACCCCTTTAAGTGTTTATCGCAACAATGTTAATTAAATAAACCAGAAAATTACAGTTGCAACTGTAATTACCTTGTTTTTCCTTCTTTTAATAATCTCAAAAGTGGTGGTGGTGGGGGCAGAAAAATTTTTCGCCCCGGTTACCACTTGACCTTCCTATGCCACTGGCAATAACATCTGTGACAAAATTTGTGACTTTTTATTCTGAAAAACTGACTCAAGAGTTTAGCTAAATTTAATCCCAAGGCTCCATCGAACTTTCCCTTTCTCTTGTATCATATATAACATTACTTTGTCTGTAACTGTTTTGTTTTTTTTGTTGTTGTGCCTTGTACATAAAAATGAGTTTAAAGCAAAATGGCTACTTCCCTGTGTGAGTTCTTTGATGTTTAAGAAAATCTGATTTGCAGGTAAAAGATTTCTCACATTCTGAGCATGAAAATGGGTTCTTCCTTGTGTGACTTTTCTGATGTCTGACAAGTTTTGATTTCTATATAAAACATTTCCCACATTCTAAACATGTAAATGGCTTCTCTCCTGTGTGAGTCTTCTGATGTTGGGCAAGGTGTGATTTCAGTCTAAAACATTTCCCACATTCTGAACATGAAAATGGCTTCTCCCTTGTGTGAGTTCTCTAATTATTTACAAGTTCTGGTTTGTTTCTAAAACATTTCCCACATTCTGAACATGAAAATGGCTTCTCTCCTGTGTGACTTCTCTGATGTCTGACATGTTTTGATTTCACACTAAAACTTTTCCCACATTCTGAACATGAAAATGGCTTCTCTGCTGTGTGTTTTTTTTGTGTTTAACAAGATTTGATTTTGAAGTAAAATATTTCCCACATTCTGAACATGGAAGTGTCTTTCTCCCTCTCTGAGCTCTTTGATCTTCTCCCCTTTTGTGACTTTTATTTGGCTTATCAGTCTGTGCTGGAACAGAGGATGCATATTTGCTGTGAAGAACTGAGAGTATATCTGGGATAATGGCAGGTTTTTTAAATGTATCTTGTGTGATGCCACAATCCTCTGTTTTACAATCTGCAAACATCAGACGTCCCTCTGAGCTCCTTATACCATCACCTGCCAAGAATAAAGCTGATTTTACTATTTTTTTATTGAAATAACTTCAAAATTGATATAGATTTTTTTTACATTTCTATATAAATACTTTCATTGCAAATTACAAGTTACATAGCATTTTTTAACTAAGACAGTGGTGAAAAAGCTGGTCACAATCTAACAGTAGACCTCACAGCGAGGACCAGTAAATCATAATGTTTGGCCACAGGTTATTCCCTTGCATTTTTCCCCTTTCTGTGGTGAAGCCTCCATCTTCATAAGTTCATGTATCAGTGTACCTGTCACCGCTATTTTACTAAATGCTCAGTGGAGAATCATAAAGGTTCTTGTGAGTCAGTGCTAACAGCTGGTTTACTCACACACACTTAATGAGTGTGTCAGTCAGTGCTAATTGCTGGTTTAAAGGGGTTGTCCCGCGCCGAAACAGGTTTTGTTTTTTTTCAATAGCCCCCCCGTTCGGCGCGAGACAAACCCGATGCAGGGGTTAAAAAAGAAAACCGGATAGTGCTTACCTGAATCCCTGCGCTCCGGTGACTTCTTACTTACCTGGTGAAGATGGCCGCCGGGATCTTCACCCTCGGTGGACCGCAGGTCTTCTATGCGGTCCATTGCCGATTCCAGCCTCCTGATTGGCTGGAATCGGCACGTGACGGGGCGGAGCTACGAGGAGCCGCTCTCCGGCACGAGCGGCCCCATTCAGAAAAGAAGAAGACCGGCGATTAGACGCTGAAAATTAGACGGCACCATGGAGACGAGGACGCTAGCAACGGAACAGGTAAGTGAATAACTTCTGTATGGCTCATAATTAATGCACAATGTACATTACAAAGTGCATTAATATGGCCATACAGAAGTGTATACCCCCACTTGCTTTCGCGAGACAACCCCTTTAATCTCACACACTTCCTGACAGCTGCATGCAATTTATCATTCAGGGTAGAAGTGAAAAGTAATTTCATGTATTTGAAGTTAATACAAAAAAGGGTGATAGAAAGAAAAAGTTTATCACTTATCACAATCCGTGTTTCTGGAGTTGGTCAAAAAAATCTGCATTAACAACAGGCCTAAAAGCTTAATGTCGTAATCTGGCCTAATAAGTAACAAATTGTGACTGTCATCAATCATATGCAGCCTGTGGAAGATCTGAAAAAGGGGCATTCAAAAGATTTTACAGCACTGTCCTTCACAAGTCTCGGGTTCCTGTCCCTGGAAGATCATCGAGCACAAGGTAAATAAAAGAAGAATTTTTTACTTTGGCCATCTGTAGATCACCTTTGGGCACTTCACTCCAGAGTTCTGCATCTTTTTCAGTGAACAAAAGCCTATCTTTTAACTCTCCGAAGATAGCTAGCCTTCTCCCTGCGTTTTCCCATTTGCCTTACAAGGTGTTTCATTCACTGGGAAGGCTCTTTTACGTTGTGACTCTAACACCCTAAACATTTTGTCCTGGACCAAGCACAGTTGTCAGACTGAGGTCACCCTTGAACCTGGGACTCTGGCATCACAGTCAGCAGCTCTGCCGACTGGCTGTGAATTTGGAAAGCTCCCCTCTGATAACTCCATCTCTGATTTTTCTCTGTAGAGAACTAGTTTTTTCTGTAGAGGTGCTACATTTTCAGGTGTGTTCTTTTTTGGTAATGGAGAACCTTTCTGTTGATTTAGTCCTTTGGTTACCCTGGCTCCGGCTTGATTGGTCCACCTTTGAACTAGTGCAATGGGGGCAGGGTTGCAGTGAGCATTTGGTCTCAGTCCAGGTGCATTCTACTGAGTGTGAGGTCAAGGAGTTACCTCCGTATATTGAGGATTTTTCTGACGTATTTTCGAAACAACTTTCTGAGATGTTACCTCCGCCCCGAGAATGGGATTGCAAAAATCGATCTTCTTCCCGGTAGCAAGATCTCCAAGGGGGAATATATAATGTAACAGTCCCTGAACGAGAGGCGATGAAGGAGTATATTACGGAGAGTCTCGCCAAGGGATACATACGTTGTCCTGAATCACCCACAGGGGCAACATATTAACATCTTCATCAACACTTGTGAATCAGCCAACCCAAACAACCAATCAGGTTAAATCAGCCAACCAATCAGTTGCTGGAATTGCTGAATAGGGCAGAAGTGTTGATGAAGACGTTAATATGCGCAGGGGCAGGATTTTTTTTTCCGTTGAGAAGGATAGTGGCTTTTGGCCCTGTGTTGATTAAAGAGCCTTGAAGAGGATAACCGTAAAAAATCAGTAGTCATTGCCCTTGATTCCTGACCTCCTCAACCAGGTTATGAGAGCCCGTTGGTTCTCCAAGCTTGATCTTCAGGGAGCCTATAATCTCATTTGTATCAGAGAGGTGGACGAATGGAAAAACGATGTTTAATACTCCTTTGGGGCATTTTGAATGTCTAGTCATGCCATTCGGGTTATGTAACGCGCCAGCTCTTTTTTTCAAGGTTTTAGCAACGCCATTTTCCATGACATTCTGGGCATGTTCATGGTAGTATATTTGGATGATATTCTGGTATTCTCTTCTGATTGAGAGAGCCATATCAAGCATTTACGGTCAGTTCTTTCCCACTATTGAGCCTATCATTTGTATGCTAAGTTGGAGAAATGCCTTTTCGGGGTACAGGAGATTGCTTTTCTTGGATATGTCATTTCTCCATCAGCCATCCGGATGGACCCGGACAAGGTCAAGGCCATCACCGAATGGATGCAATCCGTCAACTTAAAGGCGTTACAACACTTTTTGAGGTTTGCAAACTTTTATGGGAAATTTATTGAGAACTTTTCGGTGGTGGCCAAACCCTTGACCAACCTGACCAAGAAGAGGGCTAGGGTTGATTCCTGGTCGCAGGAGGCTGTGAAGGCCTTTACATTTCTCAAGAAGGCTTTCTCCACAGCACCAGTTTGGGCTCAGCCAGATCTAGATTGCCCGTTCATCATTGAAGTGGATGCCTTGGAATATGGCGTGGGGGCAGTCCTCTCGCAGGAATCTCTCGTCCGTCCTGGTCTCCAACCCTGTGCGTTCTTTTCTAGGAAGTTTAATCAGGCAAAACTCAGCTATGATATTGGCAACAGGGAATTACTGGCCATAAAATGGGCATTTGATGAATGGAGACATTTCTTAGAGGGCGCTCGTATTACTATTATGGTCCTCATGGACCATAAGAATTTAGTTTATCTGGAGTCCGCCGAGTGCTTGAAAGCTTGTCAGGCAAGATGGGCATTGTTTTTTTTTGCACTTCAATTTTGTAGTCACATATGTGCCTCTGTCCAAGAATGTCAAAGCTGATGCTTTGTCACGCAGCTTCAGGTTCCTGAGGTAGAGGAGCCTGAGCCGGAGAGTATTCTGGGCCCGGGCGTGGGGGTAGATGTCCTTACATCCGACACCTCTGCTTTACTCCTACTGTTCAGCAGTCTGTTCCCGAAGGCTGTTTGTATTGGTGGCCACAAATGGCTGTTTGTATTGGTGGCAACAAATGTCTCGGCATGTCAAGTCATTTGTCAAGTCCTATTTGTGCCCGAGAGAAGAGTGTACGGAGACGGCCTAAAGGTCCGCTTCTTCCTTTTCCCGTTCTGGAGAGACCATGGACCCATCTGTTGATGGATTTTATTACCGACTTACCCGAGTCCCAGGCGTGCTCTGTCATCTTGGTGGTCGTTAACAGATTTTCCAAGATGGCACATTTTCACTTCTCTTAGGAAGCTTCCGTCTGCCCCTGAGTTAGCCACCATATTTATCAAGGAGATTATGCAGCTTCATGGGATTGCCATAGTTATTGTGTCTGACCGGGGAGTCCAATTTGTTTCCTGGTTTTGGAGGGCCTTTTATAAGAGTATTGGTATCAGGTTGTCATTTTCCTCTGCCTTCGGGCACGGTCACACGAGCGTAGGCGTATTTACGTTCGCACGTGCGCAGCGTTTAATCGCTGGAAAGAACGTTTTTCGGCGATCATGACCAGAGCTAGAAAGCGTATTATCGTTTGTTCCTTCATTGCAAACTATCTTTTCGGCCATCGAATATGCGTTGGCGCGTATTTCGGTCGCATATGTTCCGATTTTTTTTCGGGTTGCCGGTTTTACGCGCTGTAAAATCGCCCGTGCGAACGAATACATTGGAAACCAATGCCTCAGATGGTCACGTTTATACGATTGGGCGCAAAAACGCGCCGTTTATGCGCTCGTGTGAACGCACCCTTCCACCTGGAGTCTAATAGGCAGACAGAACGTATGAACCAGAAACTGGTTCCGTACCTCAGAATGTCCGTGAGTCTCTGGGTCAATTATTTAGCATTGGCCGACTTTGCCATCAATAACCCTACACATTAGGCATCTGGTGTTTCTGTAATTTTGGTTTTAATCCCAGTATTGTGGTGTCTTTCCTGTCTTCCTATAACAATCCTTCTGCAGACACTCAGGTTCACAATCTGCGTGAGGTGTGGGAGAAGGTGCGTGGCAACTTGGAGTAGTCCTGGGGTGCGGTGCTAATGAGTAGCAGAGGTACACGTACCATTTCTGAACCTTTTTCTGTGGGCCAGTTGGTATACTTGTCTTCCAAGAATCTGGAGTTAAAAGTGCCTTCTTTGAAGCTGGCTCCCCGATTTGTGGGCCCTTTTATTTATCCTATGGCATACGAGCTGGCACTGCCAGACACGTGGAGAATCCATAGGGTTTTCCACAAGTCCCTCCTCAAGAGGTACATCCCTCCAGACATTTGACCCAAATCGTGTCATAATGTGGCTTCTGTAACGGGGGCAGACTAAGTCCAAAACTTTAAACCAGCAGTTCACTGATTGGACCGGCAAACTAATAATTTATAAAATATAACTTATTAAATTCTTTAAAATCTATCTATCTATGAACAAACATATATAGCTACACTATCCACCTATTATAAGCTCGTGTTACTTAGTCCCAAATAGGGAAAAATAAATATTATATATGTGTGTGTTACGAACTATTAGGTCAATTTTAGTAATCCCCTCTAATTCAATAATTGAGGAGATCACTGTAACGATGCTATTACAAAAATGCCACCAGTGTTACCAAAGTGTGACATCTTTGATGATTAAGAAAATCTGTTTTACGAGTAAGAGATTTCCCACATTCTGAACATGAAAATGTGTGAATTCTCTGATGAAGGACAAGTTCTAGGTATCGTCAGTTAGTTCATAACCTGACGTAACACCAAAGTTCACAAAGGAACACCATCAGGACTGACATGCTGCCTGTTTGTTATTTAGTTAATAAAAATCAATTTAATTAATAAACATCAATGAGGAATTAGATTTAAGAGAAACCTCTCTGTAGTGGAACTCTGGGAAAGAGACAGGTAGATTTCCATCCAGGGAGGCCGGAACCGGGGCTCGCAGGGGCCGTAGGTGAAGGCGAACATGACGGGGTTAACGGGGAGGAAAGGGTTAATATTTTAAATAAAAATAAGGTGAGGTGGAGGTTAAAAGGGAGGGGGTAATGAGGGGGAGAAAAGGTTTATGGGATAGAAAGAGCGGGAAGGAAGGGGGGAGGAGTCATTCCGGGAACAGCAGAGGAAGAAGACGGACCTGGAGCCTGGGCGGGGAGAAGAGTGAAGACCGGAGAAGGAAGACAGCAAGATAAGAATATAAGCATGGCAGCTGTAGAAGAACGGGAGGACCTGAAGCAGAGGACGATCGGGTGCAGTCAGAAGGAATTAGAAGACCTACCTGAAGACCGGAGCAGGAAGATCGCTGGTGAGAAGACCGGAGCAGGAAGATCGCTGGTGAGAAGACCGGAGCAGGAAGATCGCTGGTGAGAAGACCGGAGCAGGAAGATCGCTGGTGAGAAGACCGGAGCAAGAAGATCGCTGGTGAGAAGACTGGAGCAAGAAGATCGCTGGTGAGAAGACCGGAGCAAGAAGATCGCTGGGGGAGAAGACCGGTGCAAGAAGACCGCTGGTGAGAAGACCGGAGGAATAGGACTGCTGGGGAGAAGACCGGAGGAAAGAAGAGCGCCCCCTGTGGAGATCGGAGGTTACAGCCGTGCAAGAAGAGCCCGAAGAGATGGAAGCGCTGATGGAGAGGATCCGGGCAGCGGCAGCTGAGCGAGGAATCGAGTGGATCGAAAGACTGGCAAGTGTGGGAGAGGGGGGAGCGGCGGCAGTTTCGGAGAGGGAGAGGAGGCCGTGTCGGGCGCGTGCGCCGGAGAGGCTTAGCCCCGAGCACGCTCCCGTGCGCCGGCGCCGCACAGGGAGCCCATCAGTGGAACCTCCAGCCGGGCCAGCCCCCGCAGCGGCAGGCGGGGGGGCCAGGGCTGGGAGGAATCCTAATCGGCGGCGTGGCGCTGCGTGCAGCGCAGGTACCCGGGCTGCGAGGGGGCCGGGACCTGCGGCTGCACAGTCGGCTAGAGGAGCAGTTAGAGGGGGGGGGCGCTCCAGCAGTAAGGGTAGCAGAGAGGAGCGCCCTTGTCCCAGTTCGTCGAGAGGATCTGGGGCAGGACAGAGCAGAGGGTCCAGAGCTACTGGAGGTGAGCAGTGTGGACCCAGTGGGAGGGTTAGCCGGGGAACCAGGGGGGGGGGGGGGGGGGGAGTTGGAGCAGGTGCTCGGAGAAAGAGGGGGACAGCAGCAGGCTGGTCCGGAGGATGTTACTAATGCCGGTCTTTTGAGTTCCAGCGGGGCGGCTGCGCGCGCAGTGGAGAGGCGGCAGTCGGATCGAACGGGACATGGACGGATCCCAGGATGAGACGCCAGGAAGACGGAGCGGCGGCTGGTGGGCCCACAGCACCTGTGCAGCCCGGTGAGTCTACCACACATAACACTGTAAATGTGATTGCTAGATCTGTGCCTGTAGGGGGGGGTATAGGTAGTGGTGCGGTCGGTTTTGCCGGTGCGCATGGGGGGGATAACGATTTGAGGGCACTTGTGGGTTGTATGTGGGAGTTCCTGCGGAGGCAGGAAGCGGGGGTCGGTCGGTTTGCCTGGATCGGCGTTCAACACGCCGGGTAGCGTGTCATCTGGCGGGGAGGGCTTCCCCGCTGGGGCGACTGGGGGAGTGCAGGCGGGGCCATCGCCGGTGGCTGCATGGAGTACTTCAATGGCAACCCCTTTCAGTAGGGTAAGTACGCTAGGGGTCAGCTCAGGGGGGGCAGAAGAGACGGCGTCGGGGGTGACGGTGGCCGTACAAACGGAAAGAGATGGCGAAGCAGTGCGGTTGGATGATAGGGCGAAAGGTGAGGTATACGTGTGTTTTGAGGGCCCATTAGGAGCACATCTTAAGAAGGAAACGAAGGAGAAGATTTGGCGGGACGAATTTGTAGAGATATTCTCCCTCTTGCCTTTGGAGAAATTTAATTTGGACAAAGGCAAAAGGACCGAATATAAGAAGGAGGAGGAAGAAAAACGCAGATGGCGTTTAATTCCTCAAACATTTAATAATTGGTTGCAGGCGTTCGCGATATTGGCCAGCGTAATAGGGGAGAAGGCGCCGGAGAACTGTTCCGGCCTCTTCTGTTACTTAGATTCTATAGGGGAAGCATATCGGGTATATGGGGGTCAAACTTGGTTAAGGTACGATGAACAATTTAGGCAACGTAAGGCAGTGAGGCCGTCAATCCGTTGGGACCAAAAGGATATTGGTCTGTGGCTTCGGGTTATGGCACCTAGTCGATTTGGGCAGCCTTTTCACGGGGGAGCCGGGCCATCAGGCCTGGCTTCAACCTCACAAGGGGGAAACCAGGGGGGTCAGTCGGGGGCTAATAGAGTCGGTTTGTGTTGGCAATTTAATGAGGGCCAATGCAAATTCGGATCAGGCTGCAGATTTAAGCATATCTGCTCACACTGCAATGGCGGGTCACATGGAGCATCAAAATGCTTCAAGAAAGGAAAAGGAAAGGCCGCAGGAGGGGGGTGGAAAAAGGGAGGACGCCGGTGAGGCTGGAAGAGATGGTCAGGTTTCTAAATAGGTATCCTGACAGGGAGAAGGCAAAATTGTTAGTAGAGGGTTTTCGGGGGGGGTTTCACATCCCTCCCCCGAAGCACGAAATCCCGTTATCAACAAAGAACTTACTCTCGGCCATGAGGAATCCGGAAGTGGTTTCGGAGAAACTGGCAAAAGAAGTTAGCTTAGGGCGGATGGCAGGCCCCTTTCAGGAGCCTCCCTTCCGGAACTTCGTAGTGTCTCCCCTCGGAGTAGTACCTAAGAAGGAACCGAATAAGTTTCGGCTAATACACCATCTTTCTTATCCGAAAGGCACATCTGTGAACGATGGTATAGACCCTGAGCTCTGTTCGGTGGTTTATACTTCGTTTGATGCGGCACTGAAATGGGTAAGAAGGTACGGAAGGGGGGCGCTGTTAGCGAAGGCCGACATTGAGTCGGCATTTTGCCTTTTGCCGGTTTCTCCAGATAGTATTCACTTACTCGGTTGTTTTTGGGGAGGTAAGTATTTCGCCGATAGGTGTCTGCCCATGGGATGTTCAATCTCATGTGCATACTTCGAAGCCTTCAGCACTTTTTTGGACTGGGTAGTGAAAGACACTGCAAAGCTGCAGTCAGTAATTCACTACCTTGACGACTTTCTGTGTATTGGCCCAGCAGAGTCGCCCATGTGTGCGACTCTGCTGGGAACGTTACAGTGGGTGGCGGACCGGTTCGGGGTGCCTTTGGCTCCCGACAAGACAGAGAGTCCCGCAACTTCTCTTCAGTTTTTGGGCATCTGGATTGACACGGTGGCGATGGTATGTCAATTACCGGAAGATAAGTTGCGGGATTTAAAATGCGAGGTGGAAAAAACACGGAACGCTAAGAAAGTCATGCTGAGGGGGCTTCAATCATTATTGGGCAAGTTGAATTTCGCTTGCAGAATAATGCCTATGGGGCGAATATTTTGTCGAAGGATGGCGTCGGCCACGGCGGGAATTCGAGCCCCGCATCACTACATCAGAGTGGGGAGGAGTTTAAAAGGGGACCTAGCAGTCTGGGCTTCCTTTTTAAACAAATACAATGGGAGGTCCATGATTATCTCGGAAGTGAGTGAGAATGTGGACTACGAGTTATTTACGGACGCGGCGGGGAGCGCTGGATTTGGGGCATATTGCCAAGGGCAATGGTGTGTTGGGGAATGGCCGGTCGCTTGGCGGGAGGAAGGTTTGACGAAGAATCTGGTATTGTTGGAACTGTTTCCAATTGTGGTGGCTGTGGTGCTTTGGGGCGATCGCCTTCAGAACAAGAAGGTGAGGTTCCATTGCGACAATATGGGGGTGGTGCAGGTGATCAATTCTTTGACCGCCTCATCACCCCCGGTGGTGAATTTGTTGCGTCACCTGGTATTGGAAACATTGAAGATGAATATTTGGTTAGTGGCGGTGCATGTACCGGGGATTGAGAATTCAATCGCGGATGCTCTTTCTCGGTTTCAGTGGGAGCGGTTCAGGACCCTGGCCCCCTAGGCGGAGGACCGAGGGAGGACATGCCCGTCTCATCTTTGGAGTGTGGTAAGAGAGCAGTGGGGCATCTAATTGAGAGGTCACTGGCTCAGGGTACTAGAGCTGCGTATATAGCAGCGTGGCAGAAGTGGGAAGGATGGGTAGGTCAGCTTAGGGTAGGAGAAGCGGAGGAAGATAGAGTGGGGGCGCTGTTAAGCTGGTTGGGGAAGGTAGAACAGGATAAAGTTTCGGTGTCACGAGTGAACAGGTTTATGGCAGGGGTAGCATTTGGGTGCAAGTTAAGGGGGGGGGGTGGATATAACGAAGAATTTTCTAGTGAGACAAGCGTTGAAGGGTTTTAAGAAAGGAAAAGGGAGTGTGGATTTACGTAGACCAGTTTCGTTTGAGTTGTTAGAAAAGATAGGGGGGGTGCTGGAAGGCCTCTGCGATACGTTGTTCGAAAGATCGTTACGCAGGTTAGCTTTCTCACTGGCATTTTTCGGGGCATTTAGGGTGGGGGAGTTGGTTTCACCTAGTAAATCAGTTGGGGGAGGTTTACAGGTGGGGGATGTTAGGAAAATTGATGACCATTTAGAGCTGGTCATACGCCGATCAAAAACAGATCAGGCTGGGCGGGGACAGTTGATTAGATTGGGTAGGGTTCACGGGTCAGTGATGTGTCCCGTGTCGACATGGGTCAGCTATACGGAGGTAGCGGGCAACAGATTAGGTCCCTTATTGCAGCACGAGGGGGGCCAGTTTTTGTCACGCTTCCAGTTTACAGCGATCTTTAAGAAGGCGCTGAGGGAGCTCGGTTTAGATGAGTCGCATTTTGGGACACACTCGTTTAGGGTGGGGGCGGCCACAGAGGCACAGGTGCAAGGTTTGTCGGGCGAGTCAATCAGGAAAATCGGTAGGTGGCAATCTGGGAGATATAAATTGTATGTTCGCCCCCAGTTGCTGTAAAAGAGTTAGGGGGGTAGGGGGTATAATTATAATCAAGGGGTGTTGGTCTATTTTGTTTTCTCCTTTTTTGTTTCAGGTCCACAATCGGCGCTAGTGTGGATTATGGGCCACTCTTATGTGTATTGGGGGGCGGAGAGGGCTAGTGTAAGGCAGGACGGGAGACAGTTGAGGTTTCCTAGGTCAGAGGCGGTCTTGAGATGGCTGGGAGTTAGAGGGATGTCTTGGCGCAAAGTGTTGGAGGAGTTTGAGAGGATGGTGGTTTTAGACAGGGCCCCGGACATAGTTGTTATACATGCAGGGGGGAATGATTTGGGAAAAAGGCCCTTCAGGGATTTATCGAGGGATATCAGGTATGATATCCTGAGATTGTTAGCGGCACATAAGAAGATGGTGGTGGTGTGGTCGGAGATTGCGCCGAGACAGATATGGAAGTTCGTACGGTCAGCAAGGGGATTAGACAAGGCCAGGATAAAACTTAATAGAGAAGTGTCTCGCTTTGTGGGAAGGATTGGGGGGGTCGCGGTGCGACACATAGACCTAGAATCTGGCAGGGGGAACTATTGGAGGCAAGATGGGGTTCATTTAAATGAGATAGGTTTGGATTTGTGGCTGGAGGCAGTGCAGGAGGGAGTGGAGCGCCTTGTTGTTGTGGAGGGCGGCGCAGGCTTGAGGTTTCAAGCCGTGCTGGCTGTGGCGGTTAGGGAGGGGTCCTTGGAGTCAATATACGAGGGGGTAAGGGGGGAGGCAGGGGTTAGTTGAGTTCCCTTCTCCCCCCTCTGGTTAGTTTTAAATTGTAGGTGGGTCTGTCGCCTCTTGTTTTGGCAGGGGGTTACCTGCTAAAGTTGTGGTTGTTAATAGCCGGGGTATGGCTAGATAGCCTCGGGGTCGGGAGGTTGGTGACTCGAGGTAAATGTCGAGTCTCCCGAGTCAGGTGATTGGAGACGGGAGGCGTAGTTTGGAAAATAGGGTTTCCCGAGTCAGGATTTTTAGGAGACGGGAGACAGTTACACCTATTTTCCTTGTTTTTGGGTGAGGCGACAGATATATAAATTTTTGTTGGGAACTCCAAGGATCTCTCCATAGTAGTTAGGATCAGGGTTAAAAGTGTTATTCAGGATTTATTGTTGTATGTTATAATAAAATTGGCTGCTGTGGCCAAATTTAATCCAAAAAAGAGGTTGTCGGTGTTTATTTTAGATAAGCTAGGTTAAAAAGGGTAAGTGGTCACAGCGATGACTCCGTTGTACCTAGTCATGTGATAACAGGTCAATTGAGAAATAATTATTGTCCTACACCATTATCCGAGAGCGTGACATTGTTACCACCTGTCAGACCTCCAGTAGAGTATACTACAGTTCAATTGCAATATCTCAGCCACCTTCTGCAACACCATCTACATATGTGCATTAATGACACGAATGATTGTCAAACTTTAAAAATTTGTGTGTGCATCCTTGGAGAACATCTTGGCCCCTGACAAGCCTACTCCAGGGTGAAATGCATTGGGCTATGTATTAGTTAAAAATAAATAAAAATTACAAGCAAGGTGATGTAATAAGACAAAAATCATAAGCAGAACAGAACAGAGGTCATCTCTGGAAGGTGATAGTTCTTTTCTAGAGATGAGCGAGTATACTCGCTAAAGGCAATTGCTCGAGCGAGCATTGCCTTTAGCGAGTACTTGCCCGCTCGAGACTGAAGGTTCGGGTGCCGGCAGCGGGCAGGGAGCTGCGGGGGAGAGCGGGGTGGAATGGAGGGGAGATATCTCTCTCCCTCTCTTCCCTCTTCCCTCTTCCCCCTTCCCCCCCGCTCCCTCCTGCTGACTGCCGCTACTCACAGCTCCCCCGCGCCGCCACCCGAACGTTCAGTCTCGAGCAGGCAGGTACTCGCTAAAGGCAATGCTCGCTCGAGCGATTGCCTTTAGCGAGTATACTCACTCATCTCTATTCTTTTCCTTTGTGAACTTTGGTGTTACGTCAGGTTATGAACTAACTGACGATACCTAAAGTTGAACAGATGTTATCTCAGAATGGAGATAATAGAATCTGTTCTTTGATAACACTGGTGGCATTTTTGTAATAGCATCGACATAATGTGGCTTGGACTGACACTGTGCCACCAGTATGTCTCCACATCACAACCGCTATGGCACGGCCCGGTTGGACCATGACAAATATAGGTCTTGCAGATTGTGAAATCTTTTGATGCAAATACAATTTTTGTAAAGTGATTTTATTGTGAAAAATGTAATGAAAATTTGCTACTGCTGTAAACTTATTGACCCCAAAAAAAACACTATTAACATAATACTTATACCAAACGGTGAATGCTGTAAAGATAAGAATGAAAAAATTAACGGAATTACTGTTTGGTCATCTGTATCTTCCTTTGAAAAAACATAATAAAAAGTGATTAAAAAGTCAAATCTACCACATGATACCAATGGAAATGACAACTCATACCACAAATAACCAAGACTTCAAACAGCTCTGTTGATGGAAAAATAAATCTTATTGGTCTTGGATGCAGCAATGCAAATACAATTGTATTTCTTTAAAAGTGTGCAAAGGTAACAATACATAAAAAATATGTATATATTTGGTATCATAATCATATTGATCCATAGAATATATTTAACTTGTCACATATGCTCTGCAGTGAAGGTCATAAAGTAATAAAAAAATTATAGACCTACTTTTTTCACTTTCAGTCCCCCCCACCCCATCAAATTATATATATATACACACACACAAGAAAAAATTAAACAACATTGTTTAACCTAAAATGGCGCCATTATAAATACATCTACTCCCGCAAAAAACAAGCCCGTCTGTAAGCATAGCAACAAAATAATAAACATTTTGGGTCTTCGAAAAGGATGATGAAATAAAACTAAAAGAAGAAAATTTAAGTCTTAAAATAGAAATAAAATAAAAATTAACGTCTTTTAGCAATCCAAAGAAAATCAAATTCGCACTTGATGGTGCACATTGATGTTGTAATGTATGCCAGTTTTTGGTGTAAATTATAATAAATCTGTCAGGCCGCAAGAGACATGTCCCATCCCGTTAACCACACCCAATTTTTTAGAAAACCAGAAAGCATTATGTAAGATGAGAAAAAGACACATTTTTTGTGCATAAACATATGTGACAAAATTTGCAACTTCTAACTCCAAAAACCTGACTTGATAGCTTTTAGAACTTTTCCCACAATGCTCTACAGTATTTTTTTTTCTTTCTTTCGTATCACATATAACGTTACTTTGACTGTTTTTTGGTGTTGAGCCCTTTACATTAAAAACAGTTTCAAACTACATTGCTACTTCCCTGTGTGAGTTGTTTGATGTTTAAGAAAATCTGATTTGCGGCTAAAGGACTTCCCACATTCTGAACATGAAAATGGCTTCTCTCCTGTGTGAGTTCTTTGATGTTTACGAAGGACTGATTTGTACGTAAAAGATTTCTCACATTCCGAACATGAAAATAGCTTCTCTCCTGTGTGAATTCTCTGATGAAGAACAAGTTCTGATTTCTCTCTAAAACATTTCCCACATTCTGAACATGAAAATGGCTTCTCTCCTGTGTGAATCCTCTGATGTCTGACAAGTTGGGATCTCTGTATAAAACATTTCCCACATTCTGAACATGAAAATGGCTTCTCTCCTGTGTGATTTCTCTGATGTCGGACAAAACTTGAATTAATAGAAAAGCATTTTCCACATTCTAAACATGAATATGGTTTCTCTCCTGTGTGACATCTTTGATGATTAAGAAAATCTGTTTTGCGGCTAAAAGATTTCCCACATTCTGAACATGAAAATGGCTTCTCTCCTGTGTGAGTTCTTTGATGTTTAAGAAGGTCTGATTTGTAGGTAAAAGATTTTCCACATTCCAAACATGAAAATAGCTTCTCTCCTGTGTGAATCCTCTGATGAAGGACAAGTTCTGATTTGTCTCTAAAACATTTCCCACATTCTGAACAAGAAAATGGCTTCTCTCCTGTGTGAATCCTCTGATGTCTGACAAGTTGTGATTTCTGTATAAAACATTTCCCACATTCTGAACATGAAAATGGCTTTTCTCCTGTGTGAGTTTTCCAATGTCTGACAAGTTGTAATTTCAGTCTAAAACATTTCCCACATTCTAAACATGAAAATGGTTTCTCTCCTGTGTGAATCATCTGATGTCTGACAAGTTGGGATCCCTGTCTAAAACATTTCCCACATTCTGAACATGAAAATGGCTTCTCTCCTGTGTGATCTCTCTTATGTATTACAAGTTGTGATTTCTGTCTAAAACATTTCCCACATTCTGAACATGAAAATGGCTTCTCTCCTGTGTGATCTCTCTTATGTATTACAAGATGTGATTTCAGTCTAAAAGCTTTCTCACATTCTGAACATGAAAATAGCTTCTCTCCTGTGTGAGTTCCCTGATGTAGGATAAGTTGCGATTTCAGTCTAAAACATTTCTCACATTCTGAACATAAAAATGGCTTCTCTCCTGTGTGAATACTCTGATGTATAAAAAGTTGCGATTTCAGTCTAAAACATTTCCCACATTCTGAACATGAAAATGGCTTCTCTCCTGTGTGAGTTTTCCAATGTCTGACAAGTTGTAATTTAAGTCTAAAACATTTCACACATTCTGAACATGAAAATGGTTTCTCTCCTGTGTGAATCCTCTGATGTCGGACAAGTTGTGATTTCTTTGTAAAACATTTCTCACATTCTGAACAAGGAAAGGTCTTCCTGCCTGTATGAGTTCTTTGAGGTTCTCCCTTTTTGTGACTTTTCTTTTGCTTATTAAAGTTTGATAGATCAGATAATAGATCTTTACTGAGGAGGGATGAGGGAATATCTGGGATAATAGCAGGTTCTTCACATGTATCTTGTGTGATACCACAGTCCTCTGCTTTACAATCTGCAGATATCAGACGTTCTTCTGAGCTCCCGCTACAGTCATCTGCCAACAATAAAGCAGGCTTTACTTTTTTATTGAAATAAAAATATATCTATCAATATTAATGTTAAAATTTCTATACAAACATTTCAATGCAAATTACAAGTCACATAGGCAAAATCAATTTCCAGGAGCCTGAGCTGTGTGAAAAAAATCCTTCTGCTTTCTTTTGTTAGTTAGTGCTTAAAAGCACTTAATAGGCACCGCGTGGTGAACACATTTCGATTTTCTTAGAATATCGAAACACGTTCTCTATGCGGTCCTGATTTTTAAGCACTAACAAATAAAGCAGAAGGATTTTTCACACAGCCCAGGCTCCTGGAAATTTATTTTGCCTGATTTGACAAGCCGCTGGGACTGAGCGTGAAGGCCGTGCAAATATCTCTGCTGATGAAATTTAAAAAGGAGCAAGCACAGAATGGCAAGAAGGAGAGACTCCAATTACTTGTACAAGTCACATAGCATTTATTAACTAAGACAGTGGTGGAAAAACAGATCACAATGTAACAGTAGACCTCACAATGAGGACCAATAAAGCATGATGTTTGGCCATAGTTTGTTCTTTTTCAGTTTTCCCCTTCTGTGGTGAAGCCTTCATAAGTTCATGTATAAGTGAATCTGTCACCATTATTCTGCTAAATGCTCAGTGGAGAATCATAAAGGCTCTTGCGGGTCAGTGCTTTTAGGCCAACTTCACATGGGTGAGTGCGATACCAGGCCGAGATATCGCACTCTCCAACATACAATTTTCCTGTGGATGCAATGCATTTTTGTAGCAAAACTGTCTTTTTCACTCTGGGGAAGCTTCGATCGCAGAGTTGCTCCAATTGTTTTCAAAGGGGAAACCTCGCATTGCAACACGTGCACCTAGCACGAGGTGCGATTCTGCCGCTGACCCTATTTAAAATAATGGGAGATGCAAGGGCACAGCCAAGGATAGGACATGTTGGAAGAAAAAACAAAAAAATCACCCATGTGTTTGACCTCATTCAAAAGAATGAGGTTTACATATGAGCAAGATTTCTGAGTCTCGCAACACACAAACCGTACATGATTTTATCACCCATTTAAGAACGGCCACAGGGGGTGTCCATCTCACACAGTTCCTGTGACCTACATGCCCTTTAAAGTTACTTATCCACACTT
Organism: Eleutherodactylus coqui; assembly: GCF_035609145.1. Taxonomy (NCBI): domain Eukaryota; kingdom Metazoa; phylum Chordata; class Amphibia; order Anura; family Eleutherodactylidae; genus Eleutherodactylus; species Eleutherodactylus coqui. Next base: position 37,416,875 of record NC_089841.1, read on the forward strand.
CTACTCTGTAGGATATTTATTTGAAAAACTAACTAATTTTTCACAATCTATCTTTCTGGAGTTGGTCAAAAACATCTGATTAAACAGCCCTAAAAACTTTGTGATAATTTAGCCTTTTAACCCCTTCCCGCTCTATGACGTACCAGTACGTCAAGAAGCTGCGGGGTATGTATGAACAGCGGTGAGATCGGGGGAGCCGTGCAGATGTCATGGCAGCCGGGGGCCTAATGAGAGGCCCCAGGGCTGCCTTACCAGACTGCCTATCAAGCCATCCCCGTGCGGTGGCTTGATAGACTGCCTGTCAAAAAGCAGTATGACATGATGCTATAGCATTACATCATACTGCAGGAGCGATCAAAGCATCGCATGCTAAAGTCCCCCAGGGGGACTTCAAAGTAATGTAAAATAAAATAATAATAATAAATAATAATAAAGTTTTTTTAATTGTAAAAAAAAAAAAAAAAGTTGTAAAAGTTTAAATTACCCCATTTTGCCATATCTATTATTAAAAAATCTAAATCATACCATAAAAATATGTATTTGGTACCGCCGCATCCGTAAAAGTTCAATCTATCAAACTAATGCATTATTTTTCCCGCGCGGTGAACGTCGTCTGAAAAATAAAATAAAGAACGCCAGAAATGCACTTTTTTAGTTACCCTGTCTCCCAGAAAAAACGCAATAAAAAGCGATCAAAAAGTCGTATGTATTCCAAATTGGTACTATCGGAAACTACAGGACATTCCGCAAAAATGAGCCCTTGCTAAACTACGTTGACGGAAAAATAAACAAGTTATTGCACGCACAAAATGACCGCAGAAAATAATTGAAAAAAAATTTAATGTCTTTGAAAAAAAAAAAAAAAACTAAACTATACAAGTTTGGTATCGTAGTAATCGTACCAACCCATAGAATAAAGTTATCATGTCGCTTTTGTTGCAGTTTGTGCGCCATAAAAACAAGACGCACTAAAAGATGGCGAAATGTCGTTTGTTTTTTTTATTTCACTCCACTTTGAATTTTTTCTAAGTTTTTCAGTACATTATATGGTAATTTAAATAGCACCATTGAAAAATACAACTCGTCCCGCAAAAAACAAGCCCTCATACAGCGATGTAGATGGATAAATAAAGGAATTCCAATTTTTTTGAAGGGGGGGGGAGGAAAAAACGAAAATGGAAAAAGAAAAAGGGGCCGCATCATTAAGGGGTTAAGTAACTCATTTTGACTGCAATCAATCATATGGAATCTCTGGGAGATCTGAAAAAAAGGGGCATTCAAAAGATTTTATATCATCCTCCAAAAGCCAAGCTCAGGGTGCATAAAAAGAGGATTTTTGCCTTACTGCAAAATCCTTTTTGGTAGTATTCATTGGGGACACAGGACATGACACTAAGAAGAAAAATGTAGCTTCCCCTACTCAAGTCTTACGCAGATTACCGGCACTTGGTCAAATAGTCTGTATGCCAGCAGTAAAAGTACAAGCTTCAAAGACACCAATGTCGGAAGACTAAAGAGCAGAACAAGCCCGATACATCCTACAACTGAGAACGGCCTAGTAGCATGAGAGAAAAAGGCTGGATGCTGTGTCCCTCCATAAAGTCTACAAGAAAGGATTTTACATTGGGACAAAATCCTCTTTTCTCAGTTGTTTCATTGGGGGATAACAAGACTATGGAATGTCCTAAAACAGTCCCTGGGGTGGGAAACAGAATGAGACACCACTGCCTGCAAAACCTTTAGACCAAGACCCTAATCTGGGGATGCAAAGGTGTGGACAGAGGAACAGGTGGCAGCGCTGCAAAGCTGAGCGTCCGAGGTCTGGTGCTGCAATGCTCATAAGTTACCCAATGAATGGGTAAAGGGTGCTGAAATCCTCAAGGGGAGATTTTGACCCTTCAGTTGGAAAGCTCTACAAATGGTTGACTGAATGCATCTGCATTTGGTCACCTTTGAATCTGGAAACGGCCTACATCAACTGTTCAGAATGACAAAAAGAGTCCAAGATCCTGAAGGAAGAGGTGGCTGCCAAATGCAGACAAATGGTCCTTACGACATACAGTTTATGTAGTGATACCTTTATGGGATGGGAAGGAGAGGGACAAAAGCATGGCAATAGAATTTCATCGTTAATGTGGAATAAGGAAACCATCTTAGTAAGATATGAAGGTGCTGGGCAAGGATTTACCTTGCCCTGATGAAGAGTCAGAATGGCAAAAGGGAGTCATCAACTTGGAGACCCTCTTGATTGAGGTAATCAGAAACCTAGAAGGCAGAAAGCTGGAGAGTACCCAATATCAAATTGAGGTCTCAAAGGAACATAGGAAGGAGAGAAAACCATATGGGGGAGACCTGTCTCTCCTCAGACCCTTGAAAATATGTTTTCCAAGTAGAGTGGTAGATCAAGAATACAGACCGTTTCCTTGCCTTGAAAAGAAAACCTTGTCTGAATGACCTTGTCAGGAAGCAAATGGTGACCTGTTTTGCCAAACACTGATTTGGCTTTGGACAGCACCTGGATAACCCCTTCAATTGGGATTTGCTGTTTGGTGGGTCGGGGGATAATCATGATAAGCCAAGTGTTGCGAAAGCCCGGCTTAGTAAATTGCCCCAATGACACAAGGCTAAGTGTCCATGTGTATAGGAGAGCGAGAGTTTTGCCCACAGTTAGTGAATGTTTCTGACCAGCTTAGAGGGGATTTCCAGGAGTCTATTTTACTGATAACCTATCCTCAGGATAGATCATTAACATCAGATTGGTGGGGGGGGGGGCCAATAACCAGTAGCTCTGCTGATCAGCTGTTCCATTGGAAGTGGATAACCAGTACAGTAACTCTGCATAAGAAAGGCAGGAATAGGGAAATAAGAGGGTAGGAGAGTTCCTTCCCTTATCGGGTTCTTGATTATTCTGAGAGGTAGTTTGTATAAGATGTTTGTAGATTTTAATTGTCCTCATAAGTTATACTCTGGATTTAGAGGGTTTTGCCTAAGTGACTTCTTGCTCTACTTTCCCTTGTGGTATAATCTCTCTTTCCAAGCTCTGTTGACTATTCAGTATGGTGATTTCTTTGACATCCATGTACAATAAGCTGGTGTAGCAGGTCAGCTGTGAAAGGGAATCTGTCAGCCCAAAAATGTTGTCCAAGCTGCAGGCAGCCAGAAGATGGCGATCCCTTAAACATAAGGTGCATTTACAAACACGGATGATCACTCAAAATTCGTCAGAAACTGACAGTTTTGAGCGATCATTTTGCATAGGTACTAATGGGCTAATCAGACCTATAGTACTTCATGTGTATGTATTTAGAGAACAGTGGGCGGTCTGCTCTCTAAATACATTGTTTTTATTCTCATGTGGGACAGCAGCTGCTGTCACTGCAGATGTGTCGCAGATCCACGGGAAAGAAGGGAATAATTAAAAAAAAAAAAGAGACATTTCGCATGCATTGGGCACATCGGATGAATTCGGCCACGACAGAGGAGATCCGTGCTGAATCTGGAGAGGAAAGAAGCTGCCTTTTAATATCCATTTCTGTGGGCCCAGACGGATTTGGCTACGGGATTCAGCAGCCAAATCCCTGAGTGCCCATGTGAGCTAGGCCTAATTCTACAGACCACAGAACAACATTTCAAAAGCCTTTATTAGTAGTACAAGATTATCTGCTATGGAATGGAAATGCATCCTGCATAGTGTATGACCCTTTATGTGACACTTCTGCTAATAAAGGCTTTTGAAATGTTTCCACTTAGAGAACAGCAGCTATTCCTCTATTTTACTTTGTGCATGCCCTGGTGGACTGAGCGGTGAAGCGGTCCCTGTGGAATCTCTAAGCCGACCGCTGAAATGGAAACAGTACAGGAATTCACGGGTGAGCTATATACTTTTTCCTTCTCTTCTCCACAGAATAACATATCTGCAGCCGCTGACCAAGGAGAATCTGTGACTCCACTCTGCTGTATTTAGTGGTTACTACTCACCTGGGCGGTTACCTGTAGGAATCTCCTCTTCACACCGCTGATCGCACCTCATATTTGTCCCTCAGATCTTTATCCTGATACAAAAGCTGTGAGATGAATATTGTAAAAGTCAGCAGACGGTTAGAGAAGTCGTGTGGAAGATTTTACATGACCAGAAAAGATCATTAATCATCAGGATGACCAAATATAACCTGACAGGAGTAGTTATCTGAGTTACATAGCTGCAGGTCTAGAAGCCGGACATAAATATTAGATGGCAACTCAATTACCCCATCAGGAACCTGTCTACCATCCTCATTAAAGAAGAATAAAACATACAATCATAGTTAAAAACAATCCCTCTCCTAGATGGAATTGTCGGAATCGAATGAAACTTTCTCTGTGTGACTGTAACGTGGATATAAGTAAGTGATTGCAATAAAAGGGGAATTTATTGCAGAAAACCGACCCCTTAAAGGGAGGTTCTAGTACCCGGTTGGGCCACCTCAGGTTCTATATGGTATCGTCCGGTATATTTGCTGTAACTGAGCCTCTAGATAATGCAAAACCATAGTCTGTCGCAGTTGGCATTCCAGATGGTCCTATAGATAGGTAAGTTTCATAGTCGGGGAACCACTCGTATGACAAACTTCCTGCTTTATTATTTAAAATTTGTGCATATTCACAGAAAAAGGACGCGTTTCAGCTCTATTGCGAGCCTTGTTCATTTTGGTACACATTATATACACGGCTCCTCTACGCCGTACACATTATATACACGGCTCCGCTACGCCGTACACATTATATACACGGCTCCGCTACGCCGTACACATTATATACACGGCTCCGCTACGCCGTACACATTATATACACGGCTCCGCTACGCCGTACACATTATATACACGGCTCCGCTACGCCGTACACATTATATACACGGCTCCGCTACGCCGTACACATTATATACACGGCTCCGCTACGCCGTACACATTATATACACGGCTCCGCTACGCCGTACACATTATATACACGGCTCCGCTACGCCGTACACATTATATACACGGCTCCGCTACGCCGTACACATTATATACACGGCTCCGCTACACCGTACACATTATATACACGGCTCCGCTACACCGTACACATTATATACACGGCTCCGCTACACCGTACACATTATATATACCGCTCTACTACACCATACACATGGGATCTTACGCTTTATTAAAGCCTTACCAAACTTTTATAAACAACCGACACAGGGGCCAATGTTGGATAAAGAAGGCCGCGGTGTTTATTAACGGGGTTACAAACATTGGGGAGAAATGTAACCAATAATAACCAAAACACTTGCTGTAAACTCTGTTTTACAGACCCAAGTTTATTAACCAATCAATAACCATAACAGTTCATGTAAACTTTCTTACAGACACGAGCTTACCACCACCAAACTCTTCCCAAGTTTACCTGCCCATTCGCCTAATGCGGGCGACAGTCCCCCATTACCTACACCGCGACAAACCTAAGGGAGGGAGGGCGGGATGCCGCTTCCTTTCCAGATGATGATGGCCCACATCTCTGCACCTCCATATCTCACTGCTGCTCCTCTCAGCTTGTTCCTCTGGACCAATCACCAGCCACTGTCAGGCCACCAGATTCTGCCTGATGACCACAGGCATTTCCCGCCATTTTTCTTCAGCCAATCATTTGCTGCTGCCAACCAGTCCATCACTGGGCAGAACTCACTCTCTGCCATCTCATCTGACCCAGTAATGACCTTTGTAACTTATCATGGTTAACCAGAAAACCTCCGCCATAGAAGGTGACATATCATCCATCATGTACATAAAGCTCCCAGATCCCATGAGGCTCCATAGAGGGTGACATATCATTCATCCATCATGTACATAAAGCTCCCAGATCCCATGAGGCTCCATAGAGGGTGACATATCATTCATCCATCATGTACATAAAGCTCCCAGATCCCATGAGGCTTTCCCTCCTAACTGTCCCTCAAGCCTTACATGGGATCTTACGCTTTATTAAAGCCTTACCAAACTCTTATAAACAACCGACACAGACACCAATATTGGATAAAGAAGGCCGCGGTGTTTATTAACGGGGTTACAAATATTGGGGAGAAATGTAACCAATAATAACCATAACACTTCCTGTAAACTCTGTTTTACAGGCCCAAGTTTATTAACCAATCAATAACCAGAACAGTTCATGTAAACTCTGTCTCTCCCCAAGTTTACCTGCCCACCCGCCTAATGCGGGCGACAATCCCCCACCAGGCCATGGCATCCACTAATGACATGCCCCCCCCCCCCCCAACAAACGGCAGCCTCCTCAATCATCTACACAAATCCATATTAAAAATATCCAACGCAATCTCTGACAAGTATACTAGATCATTCCTATGGAAGCCTGGAACAAGACCTTCCATATCAGCATGTCTAAAAAGAAAATATCCACTCCTGGCATGAGCTCTCTAGCACCGGGGTAACCCTTCTCCGAATTCTCTCGCTATATACAGACTTCGGCAATGACCATAATAATCAAGGAACAATATCTGAAAAAACTATCACTGTATCTGGAACCTTGTTCTAATGCTTCACTTCTCCCTTTCAATGTCCCATGACATATCAATGTGTTCTCTTCTATGTCATTAACCCCTAACTAAAATGAAAACATCTGGACAGGGCCCACATGACTTTCCAAGCCCATGTGACTCTTTATACATCAGTTCAGCCATCAATCCACTCCACCTCATAAATCTACTACCGCGCCCAAAAATTTCAAACTGTGATCTGTACAATCCCAAATTTTCGGAATAACAGCGATCCGCTGCCCTTCTCCAAGCCCAGTACACAAAGGAGTGTCCAACCATCCACACAATATTTTTCTTAATTCCTAAAATGAAAAAATTTATCACAGAGGCAGAATTGTCTAATAATCAACCAGAAAGCCCTTCACAGTTTAGACACAAGTAATATAAAATCAATAACCTTTATTAGATATATTTAAAACCATATAACACAGATAGGGCACTACACAAACAAACCTCTATATATCAAGAGGTATACAGGTCTCTATCAAAAGAGACTATCACCACTTCTTTTTAGTACCAGGGGTCCCTAGTGTGTGTACAGGTACTAGTAGAGTGGTGAAGAGAAAAAACGCAGGAACTAGTAGATAAAGAATTCCTTTCTTGTTTAACTTTCCCCGTCCTTATATCTTTCTTTTGAACATATTCATATAGTGTGGAAGTATTTTATTTGGATGAATTGGATGTCATCATCACTCCAGTATTTCTTCTAGTACGTGTTCTAGAGAGATATAGTATGGGAATACATTTATCTTCCCTTTGTTTTGGGATTATAGAGTTACACAGGTGATAGCATGATATGGACCATTGGTATGCAATATTGATATTGAACAATACCCAATTGTCTCAGTACTGCCACCTTATGTTCTCATAAAAAAGAGAAAGGTACAGATGGTAGCCCTCTTTTAGAGAAATTCGTCTTGGGGCGACCACTTTGTGTTTTCTGATAGTGATTCCACTTTATAAGATTCAGTATCAGCTAATAGTACTATGTATACTCTCAGTCTCAGTCTCGGGTGACCACTTTGTGTTTTCTGATAGTGATTCCACTTTATAAGACTCAGTATCAGCTAATAGTACTATGTATAATCTCAGTCTCAGTCTCGACGCGTTTCCCCGTTCATAGAACGGATCATCAGGAGAACTTGTCAATTAGTACCATCTGTGTATAGTTATAACTGATCCGGCGTTTTTTAAAACAGTAGCACATATATTATGTCTCACTCCTATATCCTTTTAATTTGAAAGGGCAGAAAGACTAGCAGGTATTTTCCATGTAATGTTTGACTATAAGGTAACTGAGCACCTAGTGCATGAGTGATATCTTAGTTTGTCAGAATATCCTCAGTGAGCTTAAAGAACATTTTATAGTGCACTTTAAAGAAGATATATACTTTCGTGCACGTAATAATCTTTTAGTTTTCTTTGTTATAGCTCACAGGTATGCTCTATTACCCAACAATAGAGTATTCATATGCTATGATGATGTTAAGCATATGTATCTCTTTTATTTTTTGCACCTAGCTGGCACAGGTGCACAGGCCTAGCAATGAATGCAATAGATGCAACTGATAGTAGGAGTATGTCCCGTATCCCAATGGCATCTCCTTATTGCATCAGTAGCATTCAGTTAACTGTGGGACTGCAAGGTAAATGCAGAGCTCACAGTATGCTAGAAAAACAAACCGAATGCAGAGCTAACATAGATGAATTGGCATTCTAAATAGAGATGCACTTGTGTAGGTGATGTTAATCTAGCTTTCTTTTTTCAAAGATTGCTCTATTACCCAGCAAAGGAGTATTCATATGCTATCATAGTATTGAGCATATGTATCTTTGTTTTCACCTAGCTAGCAAAGGTACAAAAGCCTTGCAATAGATGCGGTTGATATACTATAAAAGGAGTATGACCCATATCTTATTAGCATCTCCTTAGTATATCAGCATCCATTGTACTGTGAGATTGCAAAGTGTATGCAGAGATCACAGTGTGCTAGGGGGAAATAGAGTCAAGAGCTAATATGAGTAAGTTAGCATTCTAGATAGAAGTGCGGTTTTCTTTGCTAGGATTTAGTTAGTCTTTTTCTGCTATGTTATAGGAGTCATCATATATTTAGGATCAGAGAGGTAGCGCCTCTGGCCTGGATGGTAGGTCAGAGCTATCTGTGTGGTGTGCATGTGTTGAGCTTTATAAAGCTCACTTGTCCCCTCCTCAAAGGGAGGTATCCCAGGTGTCGGCCAATGGTCATGCAAGTGGGCGGGAACTTTTTTTTTTTTATTTAAAACTATTATGTTTATTCATAGTATGCTTCTACAATGCCACTTTGTTATTAACCCTCTTGTTTGCTTAGTCGTTAGGGAAGAAACGCGTCGAGACTGAGACTGAGATTATACATAGTACCATTAGCTGATACTGAGTCTTATAAAGTGGAATCACTATCAGAAAACACAAAGTGGCACCCGAGACTGAGACTGAGAGTATACATAGTACTATTAGCTGATACTGAATCTTATAAAGTGGAATCACTATCAGAAAACACAAAGTGGTCGCCCCAAGACGAATTTCTCTAAAAGAGGGCTACCATCTGTACCTTTCTCTTTTTTATGAGAACATAAGGTGGCAGTACTGAGACAATTGGGTATTGTTCAATATCAATATTGCATACCAATGGTCCATATCATGCTATCACCTGTGTAACTCTATAATCCCAAAACAAAGGGAAGATAAATGTATTCCCATACTATATCTCTCTAGAACACGTACTAGAAGAAATACTGGAGTGATGATGACATCCAATTCATCCAAATAAAATACTTCCACACTATATGAATATGTTCAAAAGAAAGATATAAGGACGGGGAAAGTTAAACAAGAAAGGAATTCTTTATCTACTAGTTCCTGCGTTTTTTCTCTTCACCACTCTACTAGTACCTGTACACACACTAGGGACCCCTGGTACTAAAAAGAAGTGGTGATAGTCTCTTTTGATAGAGACCTGTATACCTCTTGATATATAGAGGTTTGTTTGTGTAGTGCCCTATCTGTGTTATATGGTTTTAAATATATCTAATAAAGGTTATTGATTTTATATTACTTGTGTCTAAACTGTGAAGGGCTAAAATGAAAAAAGAATTAGTACACCATATTATTTGGGCGCATGTACAACTTTAAATGAGATGAACCCCATCTGTCTACCTTTTCTTCAATAAAACCGCACCTGTAAACAATTTAAGCACCATTATATATTAAAAGCAAGATAATGACTGTCCATCATCCCTGTCTCCCCAAAAACAAGACAGGGTCTTCTACTAATTTTTGCTCTATAAGATCTTACTTTTACCATGTATAGCTGCCTGGACACTATTTACATTGACTTTTTTTTAATTAACTGCAACTAGGGCTTAATTTTGGAATAGGGCTTAAAGTTCAAGCATCCTCAAAAATCCTGAAAAATCCTGCTAGGGTTTATTTCCAGGGTAGGTTTTATCTCCAGGGAAACAGGGTACATGTATTCACAAAGAACCTGGTGCTTGCGGGCATAGACACACAGACACCTGCAAATTTTTAAGCCGGCATATATTCTCATGAAAATGAGCAAACAAGCGAATTCACACCCTTTCACCCATTTTGTCTTTTATTATTATTATAATTATAAAGCTACCATGGTTGGACACATCCTTAAGTCCGCAAAGTCACATCTAAACAGCTGGACCTCATATGCTGATCTACACACTTCAGGCAATACTTTCACCAACTTCCCTAGTAAGCTAAATGTGATAGAGCGTTGATCAGCGGCGTACACTACTGCCTTACAGCCCCTGATCAATCGCTCTACCTGAAAAACAGAATTAATAGGTACCAGATTATGGCAGCTCTGAAAGAAAGCAGTACCCGACTATACCTCCCACACTGAGCTATATGAGCGCTGCGTCCTAAATTCTGGACTCTTCTTCCCTGAATTGCTGCATCAGTAAACAAGACTATGAAATAGCAGCCGCATTAATCTCACGCTGACCATCACTAACCCTCAATAAGAGGTTATATGTTAGACATAATCTGACTACGAACTAATCCTGCTGACCGGCTCTTACCAACAATCACTCCATAACCATTACCCACTGATGTCAGCACCTCATGATAACCCCTCCGCTTCCACAAAATCCCATCACCAAGCTGACTGACCATTAAAGTCTGTCACATACCAACCATACACTAGATCCTGCTTTAGGTCCCTTGACATCTGCGCATGCGATGTATGGGACTTCCAACCGCACATCACCACACATAACCTGCGGGAATACCTGCGACCAATAATAATCACCTGTGAAGCCAAACAGGACCGACCTGCTAACGGCTGCAACTCCCTCCATGTAATCGTCCTTCATACACAATGTCTGACTAATTAAACCATAAACTACACACCCCTGACATTGGCAATTAAAAAAACCATCACAATGCTATCAATTGAATACTAAAAACTCCAACCGAGTACATGGTCATACCGTTTTTCCTGTTCGCCAGCGGCACCCCAAAATCCTTCATCCTGACCACATGCCCTCTAAAACTTGTGCATACCCTTATTACCCTGATGCCCCATAAACAACAATCATCTAAATAGTGTATTACACCAACATCCGGAGATTCCTTCCTCCAACCTACTCTAAAAATGAGGATAGTCCTAAACAATAGTAGAATGCCTTAGATCGCATCGGTAACGCCAAACCGGAAACCAAAGAATTAACACCCCAACCAATAAGAAGTTATCCGGATACTGCATCACATGACCGAAGGGCCATAATAAAGCCAATGTAGTCACATGATGCATATCTTAATGCCAGCAGCTCAGGAGTCCCTCAGCATTCAGAGACAACTGCTTGGGGTAAGATAGATGATAAATCACTGAGAGGAGATAGACTCCTTCTGTGGTATCACCCTTAAAGGGGACAACCTCAAATTGAAAAAAAAGGGGGGGGGGGGTATCAAAATGACCGGCAACTCTGCCCTCATCTACGTGCTTAGCAATTTAACTACCTCAAGATCATAAACAACTGAAATTAACTTATTAACCCCTTCACAGCTGAGTCCCTTTAACTCATGCACATATAAGCCGTATCGGGAGCCTTCTTTAATGAGCCGGGCCTACTTCCAATATGAGAGCCTCACTGGAGTCTGGCCCTATTGCAGGAAATTCTCTATTTCCTGGATGCAAGGAATTTGTACTGATTTCTGACTAAAACAACAATAAATGGATTAGAGCGGCACAATATGAGCCCTCATGTCAGTACCCTCACCTCTTACCTCAGTACCCACAGCTCTTACCTCACTACCCACAGCTCTTACCTCACTACCCACAGCTCTTACCTCAGTACCCACACCGCTCCATTACCTCGATCGCATAAATGTAACCACACATCCAGGTAGTGAGGAGCCCCAACGATGTCTAACAATCACCTAACTATTTACACCAAGGTAACACCAACATCGCAGTAACCATTATTAACCCTCTCTGTTCCTCCGGTCAGCATTAGATTCTGCTTCTTTATATGAAAGTAACAGTTATAACATAACAAGTAATTATTAACCAAATCTGATTAACAGCAGCAGCCGTCTCAACCACAGACTGCATACAGTGGTTACCTCACAGCCGACAGTCTGCATACAGTGGTTACCTCACAGCCGACAGTCTGCATACAGTGGTTACCTCACAGCCGACAGTCTGCATACAGTGGTTACCTCACAGCCGACAGTCTGCATACAGTGGTTACCTCACAGCCGACAGTCTGCATACAGTGGTTACCTCACAGCCGACAGTCTGCATACAGTGGTTACCTCACAGCTGACAGCCTGCATACAGTGGTTACCTCAGAGCTCACAGTCTGCATACAGTGGTTACCTCAGAGCTGACAGTCTGCATACAGTGGTTACCTCACAGCTGACAGCCTGCATACAGTGGTTACCTCACAGCTGACTGCCTGCATACAGTGGTTACCTCACAGCTGACTGCCTGCATACAGTGGTTACCTCACAGCTGACTGCCTGCATACAGTGGTTACCTCACAGCTGACAGTCTGCATACAGTGGTTACCTCACAGCTGACAGTCTGCATACAGTGGTTACCTCAGAGCTCACAGTCTGCATACAGTGGTTACCTCAGAGCTGACAGTCTGCATACAGTGGTTACCTCACAGCTGACAGCCTGCATACAGTGGTTACCTCACAGCTGACTGCCTGCATACAGTGGTTACCTCACAGCTGACTGCCTGCATACAGTGGTTACCTCACAGCTGACAGTCTGCATACAGTGGTTACCTCACAGCTGACAGTCTGCATACAGGGGTTACCTCACAGCTGACTGCCTGCATACAGGGGTTACCTCACAGCTGACTGCCTGCATACAGGGGTTACCTCACAGCTGACTGCCTGCATACAGGGGTTACCTCACAGCTGACTGCCTGCATACAGGGGTTACCTCACAGCTGACTGCCTGCATACAGGGGTTACCTCACAGCTGACTGCCTGCATACAGGGGTTACCTCACAGCTGACTGCCTGCATACAGTGGTTACCTCACAGCTGACAGTCTGCATACAGTGGTTGCCTCACAGCTGACAGTCTGCATACAGTGGTTATCTCACAGCTGACAGTCTGCATACAGTGGTTACCTCACAGCTGACAGTCTGCATACAGTGGTTACCTCACAGCTGACAGTCTGCATACAGTGGTCAGTTACCTCAGAACAGTCTCCTGCAGCGCTCAGTTACCTCAGAACAGTCTCCTGCAGCGCTCCGTTACCTCAGCTCAGACATGATACCATTAATAAAACACAATTGTTAAGCAGACATACATTCCCCATCATCACCCTGACTCGCCCTTTTTTACAGCCTAGTAAGGGTTAACACTAACATTTAAACTGACCAATCTACCTAAGGGGGCGCTTACACGACAGCCCCGATGTCCAGCACCTTGTGAGCCAAAGCCAGGAGCAGAGAGAAAGCATAATGCAAAGATTTGCATGTCTTCCCTATAATGGACCCGCTCCTGGCTCCGGCCCGCCAAAAAAACGAACACAAAAGCCGCCGTGCGAAATCGCTCCCCACTGGTACACAAGCTAAATCCATCTATACACAGGTTCCAGTAACCAGGGGTACCACCTGGTTACCGGGGGTCTCACCAACTTGTAGAGCTTCATCTGTATGCTGCTCCTGCAGCAGCACAGGACTTGGCAGAGGGGCCGTCGCCATCTTGTCGAAGTTCACCCGTACCCTGCACGTGCAGCAGCACAGAACTTGGTGTTGTCATCTGGTGGCACTGTTCCTGCTGGTGTTGGCATCTGCTGGGCACTGTTCCTGCTGGTGTTGTCATCTGCTGGGCACTGTTCCCGCTGCCCGGTTTCAGTCGCCTCTGATCGGATGAAGGTAAAGGCAGCCCCTGCGTTCACGTCACTGGTGGTTTTCTACTGACAAGTCCTCCTCAGATACAAGTGTTCACACAATGTCCTCTGCCTGTTCTGCTCCTCCTGGCCGGCGCTGCTGACAAGTCCTAAGCTGAAGTGCAGGGGATTCCAGAAATCTGTGA